>NC_051287.1:6251913-6559413 GCF_015220745.1 Sebastes umbrosus | reverse complement strand
GATGACTTCATTCCATCATCACTGACTTCCTCCTCTTCCTCCACCAGGAGTCAACTGTGAATTTGAAATAGACGAGTGTGAGTCCAGCCCCTGCCGCAACGGAGCCACCTGCCAAGACCTGATCGCCACGTACTCCTGCGAGTGTCTGCCCGGGTTCGACGGCATCGACTGCGAGGTTGACGTGGATGAGTGTGCCAGCGAGCCCTGCCTGAACGGAGCTGTCTGTCACGACATGGTGAACAGGTAGGCCCAAACAACAAGCTGCTTCAGTAAAGATTTTGAAAGACAGCTTGTGCATGGTGGGGCTCCGGTGGCCATGTGCTGCTCCATCAGATGTTCCCCCTTATTAGTATTGCACCTTTTACTTCTTCTTCCTAGGAAACCTACCTTCCCATGCATGAAAATAAACCCAACTTTGCACATATTTCCAGTCCCATGCTAAACTTCATCAAATGGTTTTGTGGGCTCAGACGTTTGGTGGCGCTACAGCAAACGCCTAAAGTTTAAAACTTTGAAAAGTGAACATTTTTTAAAATTTGTTGATAACAAATCAGCCGTACGTGCTAGCACTTTGCAACTTCCACCCAAACTGTAGGCCCAAGTCAGCGGAAATGTTCATATGCTTCAATAAGGCAGGAATTAGGAAGTTCATCATTCTGTTTTTCTCAAAAATTGCTCCGTTGCATCTTCAGACTTTCCTCCACAAACGATCCAGCCAGATTTTTGAATTATCAGAAATTGAGCCCAAAGTGCATCAAAACGTTTTAGTGTAAACAGTATTGTACACAGCTACTGGATATCCTCGCTAAATAAAGCTCCAATGTTCCTGAAAATAAATAATACAATTTTGAAGTCACTGTAGATGTAAGGTGGTAAATTTCAGAATTTTGTCTGAAAAACTGAATTTTTGACATTATTTTAAATTATATCCTCATTGCAGTCAATGGAAATCAAGAATATTTGATGGCATGTTCATGTCTTCCACTGAATATGAGTTGAAACAGAAGAAACAGCAGTCCCACTAGTGCTTTAAGAAACCCCACATGGAGGTTTCCTGTTCAGTCTTTGCTCATTGTCGGCATTTTTTTTATCCTGCAGTATACAGTAAAAACTCATTTGTGTCTCTTGCAGCTATGAATGCGACTGCAGCGATACAGGATTCCAGGGTGACTACTGTGAAGTGGACATCCCAGAGTGTGCCTCTGATCCCTGTCAGCATGGTTCCTCGTGTTTAGAGGGAGTCAACGGATACACCTGCCTCTGCTGGCCAGGTACTGAACTACACGCTTAACGTCAGACATTCCTGTACCGTAGCGTCACTTTAGGTTTAGGCAACAAAATTCTCAGTTTGGTTTTAAAAATAAAAAAAAATGTAAGAAATGGATGAACGATGGAAGAAAGCTACTTTTAATATTCTCATTAATATGCTTCTCCGATGTAAGTGAGGAATCACAGTTTGTGACTGATCTAAGAAGACACATATGGAACACTTCATATGTGTGTTCAGTGTGAATATAACAGATAAAACTACATCTTCTGATTTATTTTCTTCAGGTTATGAAGGACCAAACTGTGAGATAGATATAGACGAGTGTGCCGAGCAGCCCTGTGAGAACGACGGGGAGTGTTTCGAGCGCTCCGATCCGTCTCACTGGGAGCTGGACTGGGAGCTCAGCTTTGCAGATGCAGCTGGATATATCTGCCAGTGTCAGCCGGGGTTTGCAGGTCAGTAAAACTAAAAGAAACCAATCAATCAGCCATAATCTCTCAAACCTTCTGACAGTCGTTTCATTTCTCTTACATTACAGGAGAGAACTGCTCCGTCAACATCGATGAGTGTGAGTCGGAGCCCTGCCAGAATGGAGGCACTTGTGAGGATAAGATCAATGGCTACACTTGCACATGCTCTGTTGGATTCCTAGGTGAGTCTTTGTAATAAATGGAATCTGCTGTGGTATCCTCTAGTAGTCTGCCACCACCATAACTGACCCTCAGTGTCATCTCCCTCCAGGTGAGCTGTGTGAAGTGGACATCGACGAATGTGAGAGCCAGCCCTGTCAGAACGGCGGCTGGTGTGAGGACGGCAGGGCCTCCTACACTTGCCACTGTCCCGAGTCGGAGCCAGGTGAACTTCCTTGGGGAGGCGATTACTGCGATGTGAAACTCCACGGCTGTGTGGGCCACGAATGCCAGAACGGAGCCACCTGCCACCCGTGGCTGGAGGGCGGAGAACACGGGCACACGTGCTTGTGCCCTCACGGCTTTTACGACGAGCAGTGCTCCACGAGAACAACCTTCTCCTTCTCCACTCCTGGATTCATTCACATCCAGGTTTTTCTAGAAGAAAGGACCCGGAGGGAGGTTGAGCACCGCGGCCACCGTGGTTTTGGGGTACAGCTACGCTTCCGGACAACTTTACCCAATATGTTGCTCTTCTACAGAGGGGATGTGGACAATCACCTCATCTTGGAGATTGTGAACAGTGGTCTTCACGCAAAAGCCTTTTCTGAGGAGTCTGAATTGGATGTAACATTTCCTGGTTTGGTTAGTGATGGAGACTGGCGGGATGCTCATGTGTTTGTAGATAACGAAGGCCTGGTTTTGGTTCTGAAAGGCCCCGGCTGTGACAGGGACGGATGCAGAGTTACAGATGGCGGTGCTGATGAACCAACTTTCCAGCCCTCTGAAGCCTTCTCACAGGTTTATGTAGGTGGAGTGCCAGAGGAGCTTTTAGAGTACTCTCTAAGTGGTGCAGCCTTTATTGGATGTATGGAAGATCTGATGATCGACTCTAAGCCGATCTTACCCCAAACACTTCCAGAGGACCAAGGCCACGAGCTGGGATGCATTAAGACTGAATGGTGTAAGCCTGACCCCTGCAATGGACATGGACGCTGTGTGGACCTGTGGACCAGCTATCAGTGCGACTGCTACCGTCCTTTCCATAGTGAGAGCTGCTCTGAAGGTAAGCACGTTTAAAGCTTTTGACAAATCTTGTCAAACCACAGTGTTGCAAGTAAAAGTCCTGATTTAATATATTTCCAAATTTCCAATTCTCTCCTGCCAGAATTCCCTTCGTGGACATACAGCAATGAGGACACAATGAGTTTCAGTGTCTACGATGTAGGCAGGAGCCACAAGAGCAACTTCAACGTGTCCTTCTTCCTGAGGTCATTAAAGCCAGACGGGCTGCTGTTCCAGCTGAGGAGACCCACAGAGGAGGACGGTGGAGAGGTCTACTTCTCTGTCTACCTGGGGATGGGGAGGGTTTTTGTCAGCTCTCTGCCGAACAGTGCCCCACTGACAGCTCCCATATTTGTGACCACTGGCGAGAAGCAACTTCTACAGGTGGAAGTCCAACACAGACAGGTGATCTTTGAGCACGCCGGCCTTCGCTATGGCATAGGAGAGATCCCTGAAGTGAATGTCAACAGTGGGGATCAGGCCTATGTGGGGGGGCTTCCAGGACACTGGGACTCTGACGTGTGGGGGGGCCATTACAAAGGTTGCCTGCAGGACCTTCGTTTGGACTCGGTGCATCTGGACGTGGATGCCTGGAACAGCTCGGATGAGGAGGAAGTGTATTTACCAAGTGATGCCGAAAATGTAATGAAGGCCTGCGTCAGTGATGATACTTGCAAGGTAGGAAATAGTTCTTTAACATGCTCGGTTCCTAATGCCACAATAACTAGTGTGAGTTAGTTCTACTGGTAGGTAATGGGATGATTTGCTGTCTGAGTTCCCTGTGTCTGGTTACATCAAATCTCAATGCTTCCCTCTCCAGATGAAGCCTTGTCAAAACGGAGGAGAATGCACGATCACATTCAACGATTTTACGTGTTCGTGTTCAGCGGAATACTACGGAAAGACCTGTGAAACACGTGTGTGGTGCGTTAGTGATCCTTGTGTCAATGGCGGCCATTGTGTGGACCTTCCTGATGGATATGAATGTAAGAACATCTTAATCATTTTATAACTGTGGCTAGTCAGAAATTAATACTTTTTTGGGCAATACCAGAACCCTTATGTATGTATACATTACATCCTTTTAAATTTGCCTGATCTAATTATTTGTTTTTTTAAGATTTTTTTGCCATAATGCAAATAATAATTATTAGTAGTAGTAATATGTAGTATTAGGAGTTTGACATTTTTTACTATACTTTAGGGTTGAATGTTTTCCCATGATTTTAAAATGATTACCTCCAAGGAATCAGCCTGTTCACACAAAAACAAAAAGGCGTAAGAATGCCACGATAATGTGCAAGAAATTTAGTGTGCAATAAGAACACCTTTCTTGATTTCCGTCATTTGTACGGCATGTATTGTGTTTTGACTCCAATGTATAAACATTCACGTATAAATGCTACCGTAAGAGTTAGTGACCTAGTAGAAATGCCGGACTTTGTAATTGTGTTTGAGGTGAGAAATTTAGTATATTTCCGGTTTCTGGTATTAACCAGTTAATTTGGTATCAGATTGGTACTCTGGGTCAGCCGATACCCTGAGCTGTGGTATCAGCATTGGGAGAGAAAAAGTTGGTGCATACGTGGTTAAATGACAAACAAATGCAAATCCAAATTGTCAGACTGTTCCTTAAAATAAATGAAATCCAAACAATAAAGTAATAACACAAATATTTCTCCATGTTGACCCTTAGGTGTTAACAATGCCACGTTTGAGAACAACCCTGTGAACTACAGTGCTGGAGGCTCCCTGGCAGAACCCGTCTCCAACATATACATGGAGGTGCGGACTCGTTCAGAGAACGCTGTGCTCCTGAGGGCCTCCTGGGGCTCCGACCTGCTGATGGTGGGTCTGCTGGACTCTTCGGTCCGGGTGGAGATCCACATTGACAACAGCGGCGAGACGCTGACGTTTACGGGAGTTCGTCGAGTGGCTGACGGGAACTGGCATCGAGTGAACATTTCGATGGCTGAGAAGGAGCGCAAAGCCTCTCCCTGGGTCATCACCGTGGATGGAATCACAGACGCCAGCAGCGTGCCGGAGCGAACAGGAAGCCTTCGCTTTCTCAACCAGAAGGAGGCCACGTTGGTTATCGCAGAGAGCTTCACTGGCTGCTTGGGTGCAGTGAGGGTCGGCGGAGTCTACCTTCCTTTTGTGGATGACTATAAAGCCCCGCAGCCGTCTCAGTTCCACTTAGCTGGGAAACCGAAGATTCATTTGGGTTGTACCAGCGCCCCCGTTTGTGCTTCAGATCCCTGTGTAAACGGAGCCACTTGCGAAGACCTTTTTAATAAATTCAGCTGCGTCTGTGACTTGGGTTGGGAGGGAGAAGTGTGTGAGACGGACGCTGATGACTGTGCATCTCAGCCCTGTGTTCATGGAAGCTGTAAGGACTACTTGGCTGGTTTCGAGTGCCGTTGCAACCCTGGATATGCTGGCACACTCTGCGATGAGGATCTAGACGAGTGTGAGCATCACGCCTGTGAACATGGAGGCACCTGTCATGATGGACCCAACATGTACACCTGTACGTGCCCCAAGGCCTACAGTGGCCCTCGCTGCCAGTGAGTAGACTCATCTATCTGTTTATTGGTTTGAAGAAGCGGTGGTGTCTGTAGCTTTAGCATGCAGTGTCCACACAAAGCAACATTCATTCATTGAAGCAAAGTTTAACACCTTCTTTTCCACCAGATGGGACTATCCTCCAATACAGTGTGGTGAAGATGTCCAGTGTGAAAATGATGGTATCTGCAATGATGGGCTGTGGGGAGCTAACTGTTCGTGTGTGCCAGGTTTTACAGGCAGCAGGTGAGCTCACGCATGATAGATTTAACTCTTTTTATGTTAATTAACAAACCTTGTGATTCAGAATACAGCGCCCAAGTCTTCTCCAAATGTGCCTTCATGTGCTTTCTGTCTTGCAGGTGTGAATCGGAGCTTGATGAATGTCATTCTAACCCCTGTCGAAATGGCGGTTCCTGTTTGGATCGATTCAACATGTTTGTTTGTGAATGTCCGCCCGGCTACAGCGGTCCAACCTGTGGCACCAACGTATGTTTGTTACATTATTCATGTTGATAAGAGTATAACATTTTTTACAAATCTCCCTTTAAGGTACATTTTGGACAATTATGCGATTAATCACAATTAAATACTTTAATCGATTGACAGCCCTAATAATAAAACATATTTTATTTGTGTCTATGAAATGTTGAAGTGGCGTAGAATGGTCCACATCCATGTAGTTTATGTTTTCAGATAGCTGAAGCACAACATCTTCACAATCTCCGCCCTCTTGTGCCTTTTTGCAGAAACAAGCCCATAAACAAGGAATCCCCTGGCTGGTGATAGCCATCCCGCTGCTCAGCTTCTGCGTGTTAATAATGATCATCGGCATGACCTTCATGGTGCTCACGGCGAGGAAGAAGCGCCAGTCGGAGGGCGCGTACAGCCCCAGTAGTCAGGAGGTGGCTGGAGCTCGGCTGGAGATGGACAGCATGCTCAAAGTCCCACCGGAGGAAAGACTCATCTGACCGCAAAGACTTTAGGAATGAAGGGTGTTCAAGGTGATCTGAGCTCTGCAGGCAGGTGCACAGGACTCACTGAGAAACTTTTCCATCCTCTGAATACTCTGGGCTGAACTGAAGGGCGTATGTTGGAGGATACAGCCCCCTCCTGGTGGTGACTAGGTACTGACCAGTACTGCTGCTCTGTATGTCACTGGTGTTTCTGATAAAGGACGACTGAGGAAACAGCCCCATCATGTCCTTGTATTGTAGAACTCTACACACTGTAGTTTGTCTATGGCAGGGCCTTAACCTGTTGTTATAGTCCCAACTATAGAACACAATTAAAGGGCTTTCTTTCAAGAATCATGACACAGTGAAGCGCTACAAGCACACAAACTGTGGAAAAAGGCTTCTGGCGTTTCCTTAGTCAAAGGATCGATGATACACCTGTGGTGCTGCTGGAGACTGGGATGCATTCTTAGGAAAACATTATCATTAGATGTTAGGGGCCCTCGCAGCATCCAGCACAGGCAAATACACAGAGCTGTGAGGCTGCAGTTCCTCTATTGGCCACTAGACGCTGGCTCTAAGAAAGCTCTGACTCTATAGAGTGCTACGGGGATGATGGAGTATAAGGGCCACATTGAGGGGAAAAAATACCTGAGATTTTGAAAATAAAGTCATAATATTACGAGAAAAAAGTTGTAATTTAATGAGAATAAAGTTGTACTATTTCAAGAAAAAAATTCGTAATATTATGAGAATAAAGTCATAACTTTATGAGAAAAAAGTCATAATATTACGAGAATAAAGTCATAACTTTATGAGAAAAAAAGTCGTAATATTTCGAGAATAAAGTCATAACTTTATGATAAAAAAGTCATAATATTATGAGAATAAAGTCATAACTTTACTAGAAAAAAAGATGCAACAAAAGAGGGCGAGGACTGCTGTGCAGGGTATTAACCGTTACAAACTGGAGGGGCAAAAATCCAAACAAAAACACGCAAAACATCTGATGCATATCTTTTTGAAGAATTTTATTTTCATTTCAAGAGCTCTCATTTTGTTAATGATCTCAGAGTCTAGTTTTCTTTGTTAGGAACGCAGCCTCTTCCAGTTTACTCCACACGGTGACTTTTCCAGAGCTGCACCTCTTTGTGTCAAGCCTGTACAGTTTGTATATTTATGTTTATTCTGTTTTTGTTGGATTTTGAGATTTACTGTTTTACTGTCGCGTGCACAAAGGGAGTGTCTGCTCATATCTGTCTTGGCCTCTTCAGTAGCAACGTTTGTTTATAATGAATGAAGAATATATTAAACCCAGGTTGGATGATATGAACTCCTCAGTATGTACAGTATTTAGACTTTTAGGATGCAAGTTTGAAATATTGCACCAAAATAAAAGGCATAAAAAGACCTATTCTAAAGTTTAAATTTGGGAGGAAAAAACATGAAATATCCTGCAAATCACTGCAACTTGATGCACAGTATTAGTTTTTTTTTAAACAAACAAAATTATTTAGCAAATATGTAGGTGTCAGCTCCACATTATGTCACTGTTATCTTTGTTTTGATGTACAAAATCCAGGATGTGCACAATGTATTATAAACAATAAAGTCAAATGGGTTCTGAAGGGTCAAACGCTTTTTACGTTTTTTAAATTGGTCCAGTATTTAGGGAGAACGTCAGTTTACATCCACTAAAAGTGTTTGTTTTTGGCTCAGATTGTTATTATAAGTGTCTGACAACATTATGGAAAGGACCCTACAGAGGAATAGAACTTTTTTCTTACCTTTTGCTTGATCCGGTCTGTTCATCTGTACATCTCTGCCCAAAGACATGACTGAACTGGGACATTTTGTTCCAGACCGGCCCACACACACCACCCATCTTCAAAATGTGGTTCCTCTGACACATTTCTAATTCTAATCAATGTACGGCATTGCCTCTATGACACTTCAATGTGGAGGCTAGCTGACTGAATTCAGATCATGCACCATGGATGTATTAAGAGAACCGTGCACATGTCTGCCATGCTTTCTACAGAACCAGGTAGAGCTAAACAGGAAGTGACTACACAGGAAGTGGCATGACAGGAACTGACAAATGATATGAATTTACACATGGATTCTTCAATTCTACACATTTCTTCAATTTTACATTTAACGAAAAAATAAATAAATGTCATTAACTATCACAAAAATAATTTTAAAAACAAATGTAGCCATTAATTGATAAAATTTGACATAAATTGATATTTGTTTTAATTTGCTTCTTTATTTATCATTGTATTAATTCCCTTATTTACTCTTGTTTAATTTTCCATGTTATTTATTTATGTATTTATTTTTATTCATTTTAAAATTTATTTATTTATACATTCGTTTTTTTATTTATTTTATATTTATGTTTAAAAGTTTGTATTTATTTATGTATTTATTTATATATTCATTTCTAGACAATTTTCCCTTTGCATTTCACCTCTTATTTATTTCCAAATCTTATTTTTCTTCTGTATTCTTTCCTTTTCCATATTTTTATGCATTTCTGCCTCATTATGCAAATGACGGGGGCTGTCTCTCAACGTGTGTCATCGGCCACCAAACAGCGGGTCATCGGCTTGCTGCTGCTCCACCTGCCGCTGCCTCGTACAGGTACAGGTTTGCAGATCAACCCTCTGAAGATGAACTGTTTCGCGGCCCGGACCAACGGTCAGTCTCCTCCCCAAGGTTTAGCTTGTTCAGAGTGGGGAACCTCCAGGGCGATGTTGCTGCAAAACGTACCGCATGGCGCGACATGTTTCCCGGCGCATTGCTACATTTAATGAGATTATTTATTTATTCATTGAGTCATTTATTTATTTATTTATTTTTGATTTTGGCAGGTTTCGTCCTCCGTAAAGAACAGGGGTTTACAAGTTCAAATAATCAGGAATCATTCAGCAGGGGGACCATATACATTTCCATAATAAATGTCATGGGAATTAAAGCAGTGGACAAGATATCTGCACCAATAGACAGACAGATGGACATGGACATTATTGGTAAAAAAAAAAAAAAGTAACAAGGTGATGAGTATGTCCTGTGTAGATCAGCACAATTCAGTCAGTTGTGGAAATTTAATCAAATGAGGCTGACATGTTATGATGAAATATTGGTATTTAAGCAAGTGCAATAGGAGACTAGTCACCAGTCTTTAATCAGTCAGAGAACAAATAAAGTGTCATCTGTACACACATACACACACACACACACACACACACACACACACACACACACACACACACACACACACACACACACTCACACACACTCTCTCACTACAGCACTTTGAAGCGTTTAGGACTTTTTGGCCACACATGAACACAGCAGATCGGCTGACACACTGTTGGAGAAGTCGGAACAGCTGAAATAGAAACTGTTGGCAAAATCGTGAGAGGCATTAAATCTGTTCTCTACGCACAGTACTCAACACCACAATGTGTAAGCAGCCTGTAACTCAGTAGCTCAATCACTGTCATCAAACACAAAATAATAATTGTCAAAGGCAAAAAAAAAACAACAGAAGGAAAATTAGAGTGCATATATTAGCAGCGGAATTGGCAAAAGAACCCTTTAAAACAACAGAATATACAATAAAGTGTTTCAAAGTCCACATATATATTTAATTCGACAGAAATGTTTAAAACCATTTTAGGGACATTTACAGGCTATTCTTAAAAGTTTCTTTTTAAAAAAAAGAAAACAGTAGGAGGCAACACATTTTCACAGGTCAGTGTGAGACGGGATTCATCATGAAGGCCAAAAAACAACAAAACAATAATACTGTGCGTGGAAGCTACCAAAAATATCAACGGGTGAACTAACTGCATGATAGAGATGCACCACACGTTGCAGCTACGGTACCATGATGCCATTAGGATCAACTATAGCAGACTAGCTACTGGCTAAGTTGACATCATTAAGACATATGCTGTTGTGATTGTGACATATATCCTCTTTCAGGAAAAACACTGCGTGCTAGTTCTAAAGTTATAAATCTATACTGAGCAGCGCTACGCTAACGTGGTGGCAGTAAAGACAGGTGACAGGGTGAAAGAGAGGCTGCTGTGCAAAGAATTTTGTAAGCGATTTTGTTAGTGAGTGAGCTGAGAACTGTTGGCATCTGAATATCTTGAAGCAAGGCCGGCTTTGAGTGTGATTTCCTGGGCAGAATGGCGGGAAAAATGAAAAAAAATATCCAGATTCAGGCGATCCTTAGACAGGTTCAAGTGTTCACTCGCCATTAAGTTTACCAGACACACACTCCTGTTTGTCATTGGTCAGCAGCAGAGCTGACGGTAGTGGGGAGGGAGGTGTATGTGTGTGTGCATGTGTCGGGTGTCACCACATTCCTACATACTAGATCAGGACCTTCTGTTGCAGTAAATGATACATGATGGGTCCTGTTCAGACCTGGTATCAACACGCTTCCTCAGTGATCTGATCACAGGTTGACAGCTTTAGGTACGTCTGTTCACACCCGATATTAGATTGTCTCCACATGAGCGGCCACTTGTGATCCGATCTCACTTCCCCGCTCTATATGCAAATAAACACATAGTAAACACATGGCTAATACAGCAGACGTTGTGATGTAATATTACAGGAATGTCATTTGGGTACATTTTATTAACATTTTTATAACATCAAAATGTAAAGTTATTGTACCGGCGTTATTCACATGAGGAGCGCAGAGACCCCGCAGATCCCAGCGGGATGTCAATTGATAGGCGGTCCTTCAATGTGGCCATATGTGGCCCAGACCACCTCTGAATGTGGTCCGAAAGATCGGATCTCAATGCGTCTTGAGTGCGTTCACACTTGTATTTAGAGCTGTCCACTTGTGATCCGATCACTGAGGACGCATGTTAATACCAGGTCTGAAAAGGGTCATTGTCTCTGATGTACTGCATATGCACAACACACAAGAGGAGAAGAAAATCCTATCATTGTAGTCTAGAACAAAAGTAATAAATCAATAAAAAAACAGTACATATGTGAATGTACCACTTACAAATAGTGTTTTGCTAATTAAAGCTATTTATTTGACAGTTATGATCTCAGCTCTGGTTAATTTGTGTTTATTGGTTATAATGGCAAAGTGAAATGTATCGACCACTGGGGTCAGCAACAGTGCAGCCAAACAATCTGTTGGTCCGAGAGGATTCATTATGTCACGTCGTTTAAATAAAGAAGTCAGTCAACAAAGCACCTTTAAAGTTACTACAAGGAACTTTCATTTTGATTTTGAGGGCGGCCCCTTGCGAACAAAAGCAGTAGTGTTTCCATGAGCGCCGCCACCTTGTGTCGTAAAGATCTGCGGCTGCCAGACTCCCTTTAGAAAACCTCTCATTTTACTGCAACCGTCTTCCCCGCTCAGTCCTGGTTCTGGTCGGTTCGGGTGACCTTACTAGAAAATATCGTGGGCTCGGGCGGGCGGTAGGGTTGTGATGGTGAGGAAATTTAATGTTAGGTTTAAAGCTGAAGTAGGAGAGATCGGAGCAAACATGATTAAAAAAAGTTATTTTTATAAAACGGTCGCTATATCCTGACAGTAGTGCATGAGACAGGTAACCTGAAAAAAATCATGTTCTTCTGTGTCCTCCGGTGCTCCTAACGACATCTGCAATATTTCACAGACCGGAGGAAAACAAGCAGTCAGAGCTGATCTGAGGTCTGCTGTCCATCTGCTGTCTATGAGAGCCGGCTGTCAATCACTCGCGAACTCCGACCAAACGGTCAAACTAGGCAGCGCTGATCAAATATGAATCAATATTATGTTACGTTAATGTCTATTTCTTGCCTCAAATGTTTTCAGAATCATCTTGTAGTGTACTGATTAGATTTTTTAAAGCCTGAAAACAGAGCCATGATGAGGAGCAGAAGTCTAGTTTTCTCTCAGAACACTTGAATTACAATATGCTGAAAGGTTATTATGGAATTTTTGCCCAATGATGCCAAAAATATACTGCCTACTGCCACTTTAATGTTATCTTGCAGAGGAAATAATGTAAGCCCAATAAGCTAATGTTAACTAACTCATTTTAAGTTTAAGCTATTATCATGATTGTGAGTTGCATAAGCAGAGAAGCATGTATCAACGCCGATGCAGTATTAAATGCGATAGAAGGTCCTGATACAGTTGTGAGGGAGTTGTGACAGAGAGGAGCACATCAGTACATATTCACAGGGTTTTAATCAAATGTTTCCCACCTCCTCCGAAGGTCCTCCACCTTCTTTTTTTGGGGTGTAGCCGGCTTGGCCATAGTCAGCAGATCCCCAAAAGGATCCTGAGTCTTCTGGCTGTCTCCCTCAACATGAAGTGGCTTTGCCAGTTTGTTCATGGCTGTACTGGGGACAGACGTAGAGTCCGCGAGACTGGAAAGAGCATGATTGCTGGCAGAGAAGTGAGGCAGGGAGGTGACGGAGGAGGGGTAGGCTGACTGGAGCAGTCCGTAGTTGGGTGGCAGAGTTGAACTGCCGGGTGAATGCTGTCTGTAAGAGAGCCCCGGTAGTGTAGAAAAGGACTGTGGCTGGGCTGGAGTGTGTAAGTAAGAGCCCGGTGGAGGCCCGTAGACCATATTGAAAGGATTCCCACTTACAGTAGGTGAGTAACGCATTTGAGGGGAGGTGTGCTGCAGAGACTGGGCAAAAGGGTTGAGTGATGCGTGAGGATGTAGTGGGAAAGGAGGCAAGCCTTGTGGGTAAGGCCTGGGTGGTAGTGTTGGTTTGCAGGAAGATGACGACACGCCGATATCTACCCCGTCACTCAATGATGTGGAATTGATGGGTGCTGATCTGTTAAGGGGGTCTAGAAGACTCATCAGATCGATACTGTCCTCAGAGGCCTTGATGGGCTTCAGCAGGTCTCCATCTGTGGTCATGCCCAGGGCTTGCCGAAACTCCTGTCCCCCTGAAGTAGTCCCTCCTTCACCGGCTCCCGCTGGTTTAGAGCGCAACTGGGCCGCGGGGGGTGCCAGCACAGAACCGAGCTCGGGCGTCTTCCTTCCGTGGGGACGTGGGATGGTGATGTTGCCGGAGGTGGAAGGGTCCAAAGTGTCGGGGCCCGGGTCGGAGCTTTCGTGGCTCGGAGAGTCCATCTTCACGGCAACCTGGACAGGCGGAGGTCTGTCGCAGGTGGGCGGCACACAAACGGGCAAGGCTGTTTCGTCTTGACCTATACCCCACAGCTTGTTGTAAGGGTTGGGGAGCTTGAGGCCTGGAAGCGTTCGCGAGTGTTCACCCAGACTCAGGTCCATCCGCTGCAAACACAAGAAATAATTCAAACTTTAAAAAGACCATACCAGCCCAGTAAATCTGCCTAAAACTTATATTACTGACAACCGTTTCCTAATTCATGCGTCTTTCCTTCCTTTTCCTACCTTTTCCTACGTTCCAGGGGCCCACTGGATTCAGTACAATATCAAAACATAGCTAATGCGTCACACACGTCAGCACTGATTTTCATTAAAGTTACTTAATTTTAGCTACAGAGCATTTGGACGTCTGACCTGGTAGGTGAACTTTGCTTGCAGCTCCTCAGAGATTTTGGGAGTCCTCAGGTCCTCCAGACTTTTAGCCAAGGTCATTGGTAGGCTGTCAGGCTCGTCCTGGCAGCCGAAGATGTCCCCCAGCAGGTTGACGTCGGAGAACCTCTCATTAACCGGGCTGGGAGGGGCAGTGTGACTTTCTGCCCCAAACCCAGTATCGTCCACATCTATCATCTCAACCTCCTTCAGGGAGCGGTACGGCTGCGGCCTGCAGGGACAGTGTTTGACTTGTGGTTATTCATTTCATGGCTACACAGTACCCAACCTAACCACTGACATTTTACCTCAAATAAAGATGCACCTACATTTTTATTCTTGTGTTTCCATTAACGTATTTTTATGTGCATTTTTCAAGTTCTATTATAATTTTATGCTTATCCCTTTAATCGAAACCTAATCCCAGGATTTTTATCCTACATGTGAACCTTTAAAACACATGAACACACATGCCATTAGAAAGAAAAAGAAAAGAGATGAGAAAGGAGTCAATAGTGCAAAGGCAATCAGAGAGATGCGTACAGAGGCGACCACTCAAAAGGGACGGAGAAGAGCAAGCTGTCAGGAAAGCCAGAGATGGAGTCATCGTCGTACTGGAGCTCGTCTCCGGACGAATCCTCTGAGAGAAAGACTGTGTAGTGACGAGTAGGACGGATAGAGCTACGGCGAGAAGAAGGAAGACAGGAAAACAGGAAGTTCACAGCTGATTACACATATATGTTAATGAAGACCGTTAAAAAAAGAAAAGAAGAGGGAAAATTCAGAAAAGGACGGTTGAGGATTAGTAATTTGAAGAGTTTCAACTTTAGTTTGTATTTACATACAGTGCATTAGGATTAGTATGTTACTGCACACTTCATTTGAATGAGCCCAAAGGAAGCAGCTAGCTGAAAAAGGAAATTAGACACAATGGCACGGACAAACAAACCAATGAAAAAAAATTGGTTTAATTGAGGAAAGAAATCCCAAAAAAAGAATCTCTGTGTGCACAGTTAATACTGCTCATCTCCATTGTCCTTCAACTGTAGTGAATAATGTCACTCTAATATTGGCCACTTTACATACAAGCTGCATTTTAAACTTACTTAACCTTCTTCTGATAAGTGAGAATATGTGATTTCAACTTTAGGGTGCTCGTCAGATATAAAACTGAAAATAATAAAAATCCTCAATAATCAAGTTTGCATTCGATTATCTACTGATGTGTTTTTTTTCTTGTTGGTATGGGTTAAAACATTACTTATTGTCACGTATAATAGTACTGTATCATAGATATTTTCTATCATATGTTCTTATTTTGTATTGTCTCACTCTAAAGTAGCAACAGACAACTTTTCCAGAGACTTTATTTCAGACATCTAACCAGAAACCCATTCAAAAAAATCCATTGACTTCCAGACGAGGGAACCAGAAATGCTAAAATGCTAACTCTTTTCCGGGTTTTAGGACTCTATATGGACTTGTAATGTTACATTTCTTGCTCTCCTATCTGCAGTTTTTAACCCCTCTACCTTGAGTACATGCATTGGCAATCTACACATGTTATTATATTTCTTTATTGCATCATGGACAGTGGGATATATAATGTATATAATGGAGGTAGGCTTACTGGTCAACGCTGCTTTCCAGACTCACATTGCTGCTCGGTCTCTTCAACAGCATTGGTGGCCGAGCCTGCAGAAGAGAAAACACAATATGAGAAAAAGGGAACACAACTAAATTTGACATACCTACGTCCACATCAGAGAGACCCACAGGGATTATCTACTGTAGCAACACTTAGAGACATTTTATGGGAATAGAAAAAATAAAATTGTGTAAAAAAAATGTGCAGTTGACAATGTGAAACTGTTCAATTGGTGCAGTGCAAAGAATGACAAGAGAAATAAAGTCAGTCCATCATGCTATTTTTGAACTAATCCTAACTAACTAAAAAACTGACAAATCAATCATCATGTTGATGCAAAAAAAATCAGAAATATAAATATCCAGTATTGCCAAAAAGCAATCCTGCTCATTAATTTGTGACATTGAGGAAGGCCCACCTATCAACACAGTCAGCAGGTGGAGCTGCAGCAGTGGCTGCTACACACAGCTCATGGAGAATATTAAGGTTCTTTAAAACTCTTAAAGTTTCAGTAGGCAACAATTTTTTGGCAACATTTGGGCAGAAATACCATAATAATATTTCACATTGCAGAGAGAGAGAGAGAGAGAGAGAGACCACGTCCCCGCCCTGCCATATTTCTGCCCACCTGTCCAAAATGCACAGTGATCGGCCTGTGGTCGTCCAAGGTTCGCAGCGCCCCCTCCCTCCTCACTGCACTGGTGGAAGAGGGGAAGCCTGCTGTGTTGTCGTCATCGATGACCGCTGACCCTGCTGTGGAGAAGCCGTTTTCTGCCTGCTCCTGCAGAGGGGGGGGGGACAGAAGGAGGTGGAGTTTGACACAGGCGAAAAGGAGTGATGGCGCTGCTCAGTTAAGGTAAGTCAGGCTAGCGTTTAAGGTATTTTTTTGTGAGGGACAGACCAAGAACTGTCACCACCTTTGCTCCTGGAGCCAAGATTGAAACTCTCAAATTTACAAACCAGCAGAAAGAACAGCAAAAATTGACCCAGAATGGCTTTTCAGCAGTGTAGCCCGACATACCTTCTGCTTAAGCCGGCTCTTGACTTCCTTGATACGCATTTTTGCATGATCCTTAGCCTGTCAAACAAACATAAAAACAAAGTCAGATCATTGCCATTCTAGCTAACAGTTAATTTTCTAATGTGTAACAGGAGCCAGAGACGTGCTTACAAACTTGTAAGCGGTCTTCATGGCAGGGTTCGCCCTGGTCTTCACTGTGTTGATGATAGCCCCGCCTCCTTTCTGTCAGAAAACATTGAGTCAATGTTGAGAGGAGATAGCGAATTATGACGGTTTGCTCTCAGACGGCAAATGGACAAACTGTATGAGGACATGAGGACAAGGTCTAAAGCTCGCTAGCAGCACCTAGAGGCTGCTTCATCCATTACAGAGGCAAAACAACACTTTTAATGGAATTAACTACATATGTTTTTAGAAAAAAGCATGCAGTGTATTCTTTAGGGTAGTGTGCTGTTGGTGTAGGTAGAAGCATTCAGACTAGCTCACCTTCACAGTGAACAGCCACTGGTGGTAGGTCTTGTCACTGCCTGTGGGGGGGTTATAACAATAAAAGGTCAACATAAAAGGTCAACACATATTGTTTCAGCAATAAGGAAGTGTTCAAAGTCCATTGTTTTGTCTTTTAACTTCCTGTTTGGACCAGAAGTTGGAATATGTTGTGTTAGAATGACATCTGCTGCTTGTGATCACCTCATGACTGCAGTTGATTAAATATCGGAGCAGATTTATAATGTGACGTACAGCGTGAAGGACTGACAGACTTTCTTCTACAGCAGTCTGACAAAACAACGATTAGTCCTCCCATTCAGCTCTGGGACCAGCTGATGTTATTATTATAATAACAGTATTGGTGACTGAACAGAGTGTGTAGGTATTCATTTATAACAATATGGTATCAAACAGACGATGTCCGAGTGGCCGCTCAGACGCGTAAAAATCAACGATTGTTTGTGAAGAATGCAAATAATATCAATAACTTCATACCACTGTAGTGATAAGTTAAACATCAGGTTAGATGGTCTTTTTAATCTGATATCTGTGGTGGATATGATGGTTTTCAGGCGAGACTTTTGACTTGTATTTACTACAGCCAGCAAAAGCAACAGTCAAAACAGGAAAGGGAACAAAGAAACAAGAACAATCAAAACTGAGTATATGGCTGGACCGTGTCTGGTCAGTCTGTGAACTTGTGGCTAAATTGTTACACAGATAGTTAGTGGTCATGTCTATAATGTTAAATGTAATGGTGCATTACATAGTCTCCGTCCTTTCCATGCTTCCAATTCAATGTCTATGTAAGCAGCTTTGCAAGGCATTCTGGTAGCGTGGCAGAGCGATTCGAGAGAACCTCATTTCTATAAAGTTGAGGTCAAGGCAACTTCATGCAAATCAGGGGCGTCCAGGATCGTTGCGACTCGCCACCTCTGGAAACTCCCTAGAAAAAGTTGTCGATCCAAAATAAACTGCAACTGCATGGCTTATTTCTCGCATTAAATATTTTCAGAAACACATTTCGGTGAACTGTTTTCGTGATATAAGGGAGGAAGGTTTCCAAAGGAACCGCTATGTTGGTTCCGGTTTGAAAGCAGATCGCAGCAGCCCACGAGCAAAGAACGTATACGAGGCAAAGCGTTCAGTGCCTAGTGCATTGTGTCGCATGGCAGCCCATCAAGCATCCAATGCTGGAAAGCGAGGCGATCACTCATCCCCTGAAAACGTAAATAAAGGACTGTTCCCGCCTTTTCATTTTGAAAAAGAAACAGCCAATGAGGAAACTCCAACACTCGGCCGACCATGTGACTTTATCACTCAGTCAGTCACTCACTCCGTCACTCCGACTTTTGCGTTTGTAGGGGTGGCCCTCTGCGGTCCAGCCAAAAAGTGTCTTGGCTTTGCATGGTCTGTTAGTTTTCATGCCAAACGTAACAACCCACTTATCTCAGTCTCGTTATTGTTTGAGTGATCCTCCTATAAATGGATGAATATAGATGCGCTCCGTGCTTCCATGTCAATGGACCCAGTTTATAAGTGACACACAAACACATCATCACTACGGACTCACCTGCATATTCGCCCATGCTGATCTCCTCCTCAAAGTCATCACTGAAACCCTCTCCTGCATTCAACAGGTCCAACCGGCCGTCAATGAACTGCAGGTAGAACCACAAAATGTATTGAGTGAGTGTAAGAGGATGGGTGGAATACAGATGTGTGTGTATATGTGCGTACCTGTTTGAAGAGCTGCAGCTGGATGGCATTCAGGAGGAACTGTCTCATGGCACTGGAACGATGGTTCATAAAGGTTTCCTCATTAAATGTTATTGGCTCTCCCTGAAAATGCAGGAAAACACACCAGCTGTCACAGTGCTGTACAACTCTAACACATTCAGTATTTTATATTCAGTGTCCAGTCGCCCTTCGTGACCTTCGTGACATTGGAAACTGTCACTTTAGGCTCCACATACATCGCTAACCCGCTAATCTCGCTTCGTAGTACACCCCTCTGGTCTTTGACCTTGTAAAAATGTTGTTGTCGTCGATATTGAAGGATATGGGCATACCCATGTGACCTTGGGTGTGCCATCATACCCAAACTCACATGAAAGGATCAGTTCTATCATTTTTTCTTTGTTCCCTTTATCCTTCATGTCTCTGGTCTACAGTACGTACTGACCGGCTCGATCTGCAGAGCGTTTCTGTAGCTGCCGAACAGAGCCGCCTGACTCCTGAGGAAGGCTCGAGCCACGCCGTCCCCAGTTGTTGTTGAAACCTTCCTCAAACGACTCTTTAAAGATGAGACCTGCGGGGGAAAATGAAGTCACAGTCCTTTAGAACACAGTTTTATCTGTCCATATTTATCTGTCCATAAAACAAATTGTGTACTGTGCAGTAGTTCCTCACCACATCATTGGGCAGAGTTTGGAGGTCATCAAAGGGTGTTTCCAGGGTGTTTGTGTCCACATTCAGGACCACCACATCATCCAGAGCCATCCCTCGAACTTTCTACAAGCAAGGGAAACACAGAGTCCACTGAAGACACAAAGTGCTTGTAAAAGACAGGTGGGTGCTATGCAGTTTTAAAACCTGTCAGTGCCAGAGGAAGAAGGGTAAAAAAGTTTGCTGTAATTCTTTGTGGCAGTTATAGACACCTACCTCCATCAGGCTGGAATGTACTCCGATGAGGTAGGGCATTGGGGCACTGAAAAAAGAGCCAGTTTCATACATTTATTCCTGAGATAATAGCTGGGTGTAGGCCTGTCACGATAACTACTTTTGTCATTTTAAGACCATTTTATGCCACTGATACAATTACAATATAATAACAAGTACACCCTTTCATAAAGCAATGAAGCTTTATAATTAAAAACAGGAAGATTGTCTTACTTACTAAAATATGACGAAATAACACTTATAATAAACAAAGAATAAAAATAGAAATAAAAGTCTGGTTCTCTCTGCAGTTGAGGTAAATAAAGGGCAATTTTTTTAAAGTTACTGCTATTGATTATACTTTAGCATTTTATAACCTCAAATTTTATTATAAAACCATCATCAACCATCATCATAATCATTATCATAACATGCAGACAAAACTTTATCAAACATATAAAAAGAATAAGTTTGAAACCATGGTGCAGATGAATGTATGAATATGTATTTGATTTGTGTATTTTATTTTAATTATTTATTTTGTTTGTATTTTATTTGTATATTAGGATTTTGTAGATACTATTTTTTAAATGCATTCATTTATGTCTTTTATTTATTTATATTAATATTATTTTGCATATAGGAGTTTTATTTTGTGGACCAAAATGTGACAATGTTCATGTTTCAAAATACTAATTACAAAAGAAAAAAAAAGAAGAGGTTTGGAGTGTATATGACAGCCAGCATACTCACCAGCAGTAGTCTAATAGATGTTGAGGCAGGACAGGAATGTAAACATGTTGCCAGTGCATTGGATATAACATGGCTGTAGACCCATGGACACAAGCTGTTAACTGTGGACAAAGACAGATATCAAATACATGATATGGAATTTCACATTGCTGCTCTGCTATATGTGCAGTTATTCAAACAGCTGACAGTTTAAAATACAATTTATGCTAAAATATCATATAATGGTTAAAATAGGGCCCTCGGGCTTGAGAAGTGGCTGTGCGCTGCTCTTCATCAGAGGTGGAAAACTAATAGAAGACACTTCTGATCAGGCACAAATCTCACCGTTGTGTGACTTATTGTCTACACAAATGTAACCTGGTAGCTAATGTAATGATTCAGGGAGTTTTTTAAAGAAATTTCAAAGAAGTTATTTGCTAATAGATTAAATATATTATTATATTATTTAATGTATTAAATAAATTACCAGCTAAATAGCGGAATATAATTATTAAATAATGTTTATAATAAAGTAAGTTTCAATAAATTTTGAGGTAAATATTGAGGTAATTTGGCAGTAATTTGTTTTGCATGAATACAATTTCAAATTCAGGGTTTGGTACATTCAAGGTCAGGAGAAAAAACACCTCAAACATTTCATTCTAAAGTATCAAAATCACATCGAAAAGAAAACATTTTGTAAACTCTTTTCAGAGAGGTCACAGGGTAAAAGCTGGTCTTGTAAACTCTAACAGACCAACTCATTACTGAAAGATTTAAAGGGGACATATCATGCTCATTGGGTATGTATGTTACATAGGAAGGGGATCCAAATCTGATTGGCTTGTTGAATTACATATTTTCTGATTTAGGCAGCCCACAAAAAAAACTGACTGGATTGTCTTATTTCACAGTTTGTGGGTTGGTAGACACTCCAGATAACCAGATGTGTGAGCACAAGCACTGAAAAAGTGATATGTCCCCTTTAAAAAGAGACCAGAGCCGTAGAAGAGAGAAGAAACAGGAAGTGGACTCTACTTACAGTGCTTAGTTTGCTACAGCAGATGAGGATTCGACGTTCATAAAGCATACTAGCGTACAGATGAAGCATGTTATTGACATCTACTGCTACAAAGTACTCTGTTAGGTTTCTCTGCAAGGGTCAAACACAATAAGAGAAAAAAACAAATGGGAGAGTTAGTTGTGAGGGTAAAAACCAGTGGACCATGATTTAGTATGAATGGTATAAACTTTGGTTCAACTCAAACTTAGTATCCAGTGGCTATTTCAACTGACAAGTGCTAAACAGCAATGCATTTTATTTGCAATCTGGGCAGGTGAAGGCTGCAAGTTAGAAGAAGAATAAAATGACAGTTCTCATACCTCATAATTACAGCATAGTAGGCCAAAAGTATGACTTGCTATCTCATTATTACCATTTATTACATCAAAAATGCCAACTTTCTCATCAAATCATATAGATTTAATCTAATTTTATCATGTATTTATTTATTTTCACAGTGTGAAATTTGCCTCAGGTGATAAAATCTACATATTGTAAGTAAGTGTTCATACAGATTTTTATCTGTTAGCAAAAGATTTATACTCCCCCTTCTACAGGACGAAGACCCGAACACTGTGCTATTTGCCCCCATTCACATCCATTCATACTCCTGCACTATGTGTCATAGTATAGGTCTTAGCTAGCAACATTTAGCTCCACATAAATAAACTCCCAACGTTTTGGTCTTAAAAGAATACTGCACGGTTCATTTGGACTGGTGTGAAAGCTGTCAGTCAAACCCTGCTGCGGCCAAAACCACCAAACCAAGACCAACTGAAAAGATGAAAAGATTTCGTCCTCTATGGGGAGGAATGACAGAAAACGTTTGAGAACCACTGGATTATACTATATGAAATTCCTGCTGTTTGCCTGCTCCACCAGTTCTTCCTCATTCTGGATATTACACAAGCATTGCGTTACGCATTGGTAATGCAAGCATGTATGATGTATTTGCAGTTTCCAAGTACAAAATGTACTAGACAAAAGATTTTTGGGGCATTTTTTGTCATATTATTTCGCTAATTTAATGGTCTGCCTCAGAATAGAGAGAGAGAGAGAGACAATGGGGGGAAAACAGCATGTAGAACCTTCATATTTTCACATCTAACTCGTTCAATTAAGGGTTTTATTTTGACCACACCAGAGTTGGTGATTGTTGGAACAGTGGAGACTAACTAAGACAGTTTTGATGAGATTTTCTTTTTTGTTTATGCGAAGTTTGAACTGATGTTTGACTGGGATGTGAACACTCACATTCTCAGGTATGCTGGGGAGTTCCCTTGTGTCAGGCACAGTGAAGAAGGAATGCTGGAGAAAGCAGAAAACAAGAGGGTCAGTGCTACTTTTAATCATGACAGTGTGGTACGGAGAAATAAAAGCAATGCAAAGAAAACTGTGAAAAAAATATGCAGTCAACTAATTTTTCCTCTACTCCATACACGTAAGGTGATGCTGATCATACAGTTAGTGTAGTAATCCTGTATGGTAGTAGATTAAACTGAAGTCTCATATGTTAACAGGGTGAATCAACTATCAGTGACATTATTTTTTTGGGAGGAAAACAGATAGCAGTGTTGCAGTGTTTCCAGTTTAAACTGAGCTCAGTTTGATGTGATGTGGTGAAGTCAGACTCACCACACCGAGATGAACAGGGACCCCGGGCTCAGGGATGGGGAGCGTATGTAGTGACACCAGGAACTCTTGCCATTGGCTTTCCTGAAACATTCAGAAGATAATGAAATGGTCAGTTAAAAAATGCATGACCTCATGCAAGAAACAGAAACACAGCTCCAAAGTCAAATGAGTCAGTTGGAAGACAAACTGCACAGAATAACTGCTGCAAAGTCATACAATGACCTTCTAAGGTGTACAGTTTTTTGAGAAGAAGAGACATTAACATGCTGCTATAGTCTATAACAGGAAACTGTTTGCATGTAAACTCATTTATTAGTGTCTGTTTCAGTTGCCATTTTCCTAATTCTTCATTATCTGAAGCAAACGTGACAAATCTGGGTGAACACTGCAGCTAAAAAGAAACACAGCTCTAAATTTAGCTCAAAAGCAAAATACTTTCAGTGAAGAAACTACTCTACAAATCCCTGACTGAAGTAGAGAAATCTGATACAACACAATGTTCCCATAACAAGATGAGTCACCTGTCAGGACTTACCTGGCCTTTGATGGTGTAATCTGCGACGATATTAAGCAGCTTGTAGAAGACTTCAAACCAGGGCAGGTAGCTGAAAAACAATGTTTTGTACTTTTACAAAGATGAGCTTTACATCGTTTGTGAGTGAGAATGTTGGTACTGTAAAAGTTTTTTATAATCAACACCCTGATTTTCAAATTATTGTTTTAATTTATTTTTTGTTTTTAATATTTAAAATATATACCAATAAATTCATAGAGCTGATGGCCAGATAGCACACAAAAGTCAGGCTAAATACTGTAGGTGCTTTCCTTTACCAAAACTCTTTTTCTATTTGGTACTAAAGCAGAAAGGTATTCAACTACCTACCAAATACCTCCTGAAGCCAGGGGCAAACTCACCTGAGAATGCAGTAGCAGGTGTGGGCACCTGAGGAGAGGCGACAGAAGCCAAATCTCTGTTTGCTCTTAATGTCAGTCAACACAAATGTGAAGTTCTGGCCGACCTGGTTGACTGTGAGACTGCAGGGTAGGAGAGGTTCAGACAGCAGAGAGAGAATGAGAGAGAGAGAGAGAGAGAGAGAGGCAGACAATTATAATTCAAAAAGTCCTTTTATAAACAACTACAAAAGAACACAGTGTACATCTATTAAATCAATCGAAAACTTCAGATTAAAAGTAATAAAACATGGATGTAAAGTAGTTTACATCCATGTCTTTCCAAAATGTCACCACTTCATCTTTTTATCCTTTTAGACATTTGTATGAAATTGTCATAATAAGCATATGAATTCTTGAGTTACCAAAAACGTGTTTTGTGAGGTCTAAGTGACCTTTGACCTCTGACCACCAAATTCTGATCAGTTCATCCTTGAGTCCAAGTGGTGGTTTGTGCCAATACGGACGTACAACCCGTGAATATAAAGCCTCTGGCCGTGGCTTTCGCAGGCACGGAGGCATAAAAATACTAAGTAACACAAACAATCGTGTGTGTATGTGTGTGTGTGTGGGTGTGTGTGTGTGTGTGTGTGTGTGTGTGTGTACCTGTCCATGCTGAAGGGGAAGCAGAACTTGGGCACAGTCTGAAGAGTTTCCTGTGAGACCCAGATGACAGATAATAGAGTACAGTAGTATCATCAATATGTAATAATAATATTCCATAGTATTAAAGTGAAAAAAAACGTTTGAGGGGCTGATGGGATGTGGAGGAACCAAAGAAAAACGTGGAAATCACTTGTATTTCCACGTTACCCAAGCTTCCTGTCTCAGACATAAATAAACACACAACAATGGTACATGCATTGGTACAAGTCAAGCCTGTGTACAACATATGAGTACAAGAAACAAAGAAAGAATTAAAGGTGGAAAAGAAACCAATGAATAACTGTGAAGAGGAGGGTGAGTCAAACCTGTTCTGTGTAGTCTTCAGGGTACTGTCTCCGCACCTCCGGCCCTGTTAAAAACGGACGGACATGAAATGACTGTGGAGATGTGAACAGGAACTAATGGAGCACATTTCTTTTTGACTTAAGACAATGGGCCCCATTTAAACATTGTATAGCGCATGGTCTAAGTGCATGGCGCATTTAAGGCGTGTCCAACTACACTTTTGCGAGTTAAGCGGCGCATAATCTGGGCGCAGAGTAAGGCGCAGGGGTTGTATTTAATCTCTTAATTTATCATGTAGGTGCTGGTGTAGCCAGCGGATATGCAGGACAAGACTTCCTTTTCCATGCGCTGCTCGTTGTTTACAGTCCAATTAGCAACTTGAGACGAGAGAATAAAGTTAAGAGACAACGTCTACGACCTGATTTTTTCACAAAGTAGCCAGTTTACAAGCTAATTCCAATCATGCATACCATACCATAAAACTCCTGTGCATACTTTTCATTAATACTGATCTATAACCCAGTCTTCGGTTGTATATAAAAAGACCTAAGTGAATGTGTGAAGCTGTTCTGTGAAGCAGACCGAAACAAAACACAATCAAGACCAAATGGTTCCACATTTAAAAACAGCAGAGGAAGTCAGACAGAAGATTTGCATGTCACAGTAGAGATGGATATGGCATCTTAAAGACTGAACAGGAAATGATGACAGGCGCAAAACTCCAACAGGAAGACGTTCTCAGAAATATAGCCGACAACCCTTTCCTCAGTACCCAGGAAATTAGTCACATGTTGCAGATGCAAAAAGCCGCCAACATTTATCATTTAGCTCTACACTAGCTTTTCCCAACCGCCTTGACTTATGACCATTTTACAACGTGTATTTGAAGAATTTTTTGCCAAGTTGCTGGTGTACAATTTATTATTTTAATAATAAATAACTTCACTAAATTTATATCTACAGTATGTATTTATCTGTTACATCTTGTTTTACATCGGTAGTACCTACAAAATTCGGTCATTACCCTTAAGTACAGAGTTCTGTAGTTCTGTTGCTTAAGAAAAGATGTATGTGTAGTGCAGTTTTAACTGTACCTCCAGCCTTCAGATACTTACCAGAGCTGTTTGTGCCTGGATGGGCGACCTCCAAATACACCTCAAAAGTGGACTCAGGGCTCTCCCTGGAACAGAGAATGAAAACTTATCATTGTGCTCTTTGCGTGTTACGGACAAAATTCAGGCAAAGTAAGCATATTTATCATGTAGTGTAGCCTTCAACTTTAAAAAAAAAAGAGTTTTTGGTGTAGACAAATTTAACATTATCTGCTGTATGGAAAAGGCCATATACAGTAGCAGAGGGTTTTTTTCTGAAGCCCGCAAGCTGCATTCATTTTGTATTTATGTAAGGGATAATGTACAGCGAGCCAGTCATTGTTGTGAAAGAATCCCCGACAGGGCGGTGCTGCACCCCGAGGGGTGACTTTCATCGCCCTGAAAGGGATTTTTCACAATAATGACCTGCTAGCTGTACATTATCCCGCTTATTACACAGCTACTTACTTAAGAAATCAATATTTTGACACAAAAAACGTCTGCCAGAGTCAGACATCAGAGCTGCGCCCATAGCAACGGTCTCTTACACAGAAATTACAGACCGCAGAACGCCAAGATTGAGCAATCAGAATCGAGTATTCAACACAGCCGTGTAATAATTAATTATAAAGATTTGTACCAGCATTGCATGTGACTGGCCTGCCGCTGTCCTTTCAGCACCACAGCTCTGTTCAGCTGTCTACACCAGACTGACAGCTATCAGATAGAAGGTGTAGTGAACTGGAGGAGGCTGCTGCTTTCAGAGCAATACTGCTATGGGTAAAGCTGTCTTTTAATAAAATTGGGGTAATCTAACTGTGACCAACAGTAAGGAATGGAGGTTCAATTTGAGAAACATTTACTTATCTAATGAATATGCTGTGGACAATAAAACTTGCTGTAGCCAGAATTTTAGAAAAATATTTCTATAATAATAATAATATATATTATATTATTATATTATTTCACTCTCCAAGACACCCCAAAATATTATGGTGGAGAAAGATTGAGTCACAGTCACATTTAAATATCTTTTGTCAAAACAATAATCAGCCTTCTAACCACTGTGTGTAATTACAGAATAGAAACTGTTCCCAGAAACAATACAGAAGACATGACCTCTGTAACCTCAATGGTAGCTAAGCTACTGTACCGCTCTGTTAGGGTTGCATTTGACTGAAGAAATTCTAAGTCATACAAGGAGACGTTTGGTCTGAGGACATCTTACGTTAATCCAATAATTTGCATGCTGGTGTTTTGAGAATAAGACGCCGGCTTGTTTGACCACCAACAATAGATGAAACCAGGGATGAGAGCTAGTTAGTGGGGCATTATGGTGCATGCAGTCTCTGTCCAGTAAAAAAATGAGAAATGGGCTAAGGTAAATTATAACGTTCTAACGTTATGATGCATTCAAATGTAATCTTGAGAAGTGTCGTTTTTGCCAAGAAACTTGAATAAATGCAGTTGTTTGAAGGAGATGTTTTCACAGCATTATAAAATAGATAATAGAGAGGCCTGATTAACTTCCTAACAAAAATCAGTATGCAAGCAGTATTAAAGGTCCCATATCGTACTCATTTTCAGGTTCATACTTGTATTTTGTGTTTCTACTAGAACATGTTTACAAGTTCTAGTAGAAACTGTCTGCCTGAATATGCCTGTATTTACCCTCTGTCTGAAACGCTCCGTTTTAGCGCATTTTGACGGAAGTGCAACAGAATTGCGTTGCAAGGCAACAGCTTGGGTCCATGTGTACTTCCCGTCAGCTGATGACATTCACATACACTGCAACCAGGAAATAAACTGAAACACATTTAGAATGTTTACGTTTAAATCTGTGTAAAGGGTCTAAATATTGTATATTTGTGACGGCTTGTTTCAAATGCAGAGTTTCTGATTACAGACTAGGTATATTTCCCTGTGGATTGAGCGTTTCGATACTTTCACAGTATTTATTTAGCACTTAAACCTGTTTTATAATTAAAAAAAAAAACATGAAAATCTCACTTTTTTTTTAAATATTGGACCTTTAAATAAAAAACGTAAAGCGCACCAGTGCAACCAATGTCGAAAGTTAGTCTGGAGCTGTGATACAATGTTTTTTTGAGAATCAATACAGTAGTCCTTTATCCCTTCTGCTGTTAAGCTGCTGAACACAGACCATACCCATTTTAGCCATTTTAAATGACTGTTATTTAGAGGAATTTTTAGCTATATTGTTCTTATTTATTGTTTCTTATTTGTTGGCTTTTATTGCTATAATACTATATATTTATATGGTTCTTATTGTAACTTGTCCCTCCAACTGCCCCATGCCTTTAATATGTTTCCTTTGACTTAACTAATTATTGGTTGTCTGTTGTATGGATGAATGGATGGATGGATGGATGGACTGGGAATGCTACAAATGAATTGCCCCCTTGGGGATAAATAAAGTTGTCTGAACTGAACTGAGTATCACAAAACATAATAAGTAAGAATATATATATATATATATATTTTTACACCCCTAGTACAGACAATAATGTTCCTACAATTAAACTATAATAACTCATCAGCTCCTTCCCCATAAATACACCACCAAAATGTCCTAATTTGGTTATTAGTTTTCATATAGCCCTACAATATTTACATGAGGGGTGACACTAGCCCTATAGAGGACAACACAAACCCTTGTTTATAGTCCTGAAAACTAGCATCCGGTTTAGGAACACAGGTAACGTTATGTTTACATTAGCTGCAGCTGCATAAACAGAGCAGCTCACTGCTACACACCTCTGTTTACAAAGCTACACATGCATTGTATTGTGAATGATTAGTAGAAGCTCAAAACACATAAGAGACACTTAAAAATGCTTTGTTTCAGTGGAGCAGCACCAGTGTTTTTAGCCTGTGTCGCAACAAGTCAGGCCTCTCTCTCTCTCTCTCTGTGTGTCTGTATGTATCTTCCTCTCAATGACTCACTGTAACACAGCTAGCATGATGCTAACTAACAGTTAACCGTTATAAACACAGCAGATAAATAAACATTCTTACTTGATTCGGGACCCCATCCTTTCTATTCTTCTCGACCCCGCTGTCGGTTGTCTGTACCGGATAACAGTGCGCAGCCGCGTCCCTTACCCTGGAGGAGGTGTTGTTGTGTTTACCAGATGCTAACCTGTCACACAGAGCTGTGGTACAACGCCATGGTTCTGTCTGGCTACTACGCTACACACAACGCGTAGATCACGTTCTGCGTCGCGCTGCACTATGGGAGTTGTAGTTGTAAAGCAGAGGAGCTGTTAAGTCTGTGAAGGAGCGAGCTGGTGATAGAAACTACAGCTTCCACAATACGTGTCGTAGACGACGTTTGTGTCGCGTGATAAAAACATAATATCGGCCGATTTGATCGATATAGTTGCCATTATTTTAATTGTTAATAGATGCACTTTGAGGGGGAAACTAGTGGTTTGTAAATTGTTTTCATGCAAATTCTTTTTGGTTTGATTTACAGAAGAACTTCTAAAAACATTTTTTAAAAAGATGGAGATATTACTCACTTTTAACAATCCCAGATTTTTTTGGCAGATGAGATTTACATAATTAATTTGATATCTTTATTTAAATATCTTAGCAAAATATTATATACATAAAATGATATGGCTTTAAAAAAAAAATACTTATTTTAAAGGGACCGTTTGTAACTTCTTACACGTATAAATCACCTGGGTCAGTGTCCCATGCACGCTTGCATGTGGCTACGCTGTTCACCCAAAACTCCAACACAAACCATCCAGAAGCACCAAAACCGCAAAGTTATATCTAGTGAAGCCAGTCGGTTAAACAGTGTTAGCAGCGGTCGGAGGATGCAGGGGAGACTGTAGCTTTGGTCCGCAGGGCCAGAGTCTCTGCTGTACTCTGCTCCTCTGCCTGCTTGCCTTCACTCAGCTCGCTCCACTCTCACGTGCGTGCATGCACACTACACACTGCAGAAGACTTCGTAGCTCTGAGAATATCTAGTGAATGTACAGTGGACGTTTGTGCAGAAATAAATGCTGCAGCTCCTCCAGACCAACAGAGGTTTTCCGTGTCTTGTGAAGTGACAGGGCTCTGCAGCGAGAAACGTTATCGTCTCTGACCGGGTGCCGGTGTCTCCCTCCGGCCGCGGTCGGGAGGCTGAAGCAGGAAAAGCCAACACTAGGATCAGCATTGATTCATGGAGAGACCTTTGTCTGGTCAGCTAACATTACTGCCAAGCAGCTGAAATATAGAGTGATATTGCGGTTTTAGCGGACGTGTGTCGCCTCACCGTTTTGAGCGATGCTCGTTCATGTCTATGTAGAGCGAGCACAAACGCGAGCCCGACGCTGACTTTCGTTGACTTAACGGCCACAGGTGTCGCTGTTAACAAGCATTTCTGCTTCTTACAAACAGTCCCTTTAACAAACACATCTTGTGTGGTTAATAATAATAATTATTATAATAACGAAGGTTATCTATATATAACATGACATATGACATAAAATTAATAAAGGATAGAATCCAATGCCAGATACACGCACATTTCCACATATATTTACAAACAAATTGATAGAAATAAATCCCAATGTGGTCTGCAAACTACAATTGGCCTACAGATCGGATCTAACAGGAAGTAACTTTTTCTGTGACTTCCTGTAAATTCCGTGAGGGCTGCTGGAAACGGCTGAAAGGTGTCCGACTTGACTGCGGCTTTTTGTCTCCGCCCCCTGCTGCTGCCGCCTGATCTCGTCTACTTTACAGGCGAGGCGCAGTTCATCTCGAACAAGCCTTTTGTATATTTGTGACATCATAAATGGACAGAAATCCTAACGGTTTGTTTCGAACGCACAATTTCTGAATACCGTTCTGTGTTTATTTCTCCATATATTGAGCGTTTTGATCGTTTTAACAGTATTTATATAGCACTTAAAGGGACTATTTGTAAGATTCAGAAATGCTGCTTAACAGCGACACCTGTGGCCTTGAAATCAACGAAAGTCAGCGTCGAGCTCGCGCTACATAGACATGAACGAGCATCACTCAAAACAGTGAGGCGACAGACGTCAGCTAAAACCACAATATCACTCTATATTTCAGCTGCTTGGCAGTAATGTTAGCTGACCACACGAAGGTCTCTCCATGAATCAATGCTGATCCTAGTGTTGGCTTTTCCTGCTCAGCGCAGGCTTCAGCAGCGGGGCTCCTCAACGAGTTACGTTATCGCCTCCCGACCGCACCCGGCAGCCGAAGACACCGACACCCGGTCGGTAACGAGACGACAACGTAACACGTGGAGGAGCCCTGTCACTTCACAAGACACGGAAAACCTCTGTTGGTCTGGTGGAGCTGCAGCATTTATTTCTGCACAAACGTCCACTCTACATTCACTAGATATTCTCATATGCGAACGCGCATGTGTGCTGACCCGTTACATTTATACGCTTAAAAATTTACAAAAAGTCCCTTTAAACCTGCTTTATAATATAAAAGACATGAAAATCTCTTTTTTTTTAACAATATGGGACCTTTAATACCAGGTCTGAACAGGGCTTATGACTACTACTACTTTCATGTGATGATAGATATCAATCTGGATATGCAAAAAAAAAAAAAATTTGGACTGACCTTCTGAAACAAAGCCAAAAAAGTCAAATAATTCTATTATACTTTCTGTCACGTGTGTAAATACACTCATATATATCACATAGCCTATCATCTAACAGTGGCCCCATCCCACATGTGCAAGCAAGCAAGCAAGGGGGCTGAGTGAAGAGAAAGAGAGAGAGAGAGAGCTGTGACGTTTGACCTACTTTTTCAACAAACACTTGTCACACAACAACCTCGCCACCATTTAGCTGAGGTTATATATACTTTGAAGTGTCTCATTCAGTAAAGTTGTTATAGCAGTCACCATTAAAGCAGCCTGCGTGGCAGCAGAGGCACTAACCACAGAGAGAGAGAGAGAGAGAGAGAGAGAGAGAGAGAGAGAGAGAGAGGGTCTGTCTGTCGGTGTGAGGGGGAGCTGCACAACAACACGGACCAATGCAACTTTCTAGCAACTGTTGCAACAAGTTAAGCAAGACTTTATACTGACTCCTCTGCAGGTAAGAGCCTCATTACAACCCTACAGTACATCTGTGACGCGTTTATAAACTATATCCTGCAGAGTTTATTAACATGCATGAACTCACTTTGTTGACTTGTGTCGCATAAAAACGCCTTCACTTCTCAAGGGTAACGTTACAGTCTGTTTTCTCTGTTTGGTAAGCTGCAAAGTTGCAAAATGTAGCTTGGTTAGCTGCGAGCTGCCATATGGAAATGATATTTACTGCTTCTCCTCCTGCACGGAAACGAAGCTGCATTGATTCCTGCTAACTGTTATCTGGGTGAAACAAAGAGCTCTAGTGTATGTGGGCTACCAGCTGCTAGGTCAGGACAGAAAACTATAATAAACATTTATAATAATAAAAAAAAATTGCATAACTTTGAGACTGAATTTAAATTTAATGTCACATTTTTTTTTTCATTTACATGTGGCCACTGCCAAGTCAATTTAATGCTTGTGCTGTCTGTATAAATGAAGTTATGATGGTGCCCCAAACTATATTCAGATATTCATGTATTGTCTTCTATTCTTTCATAACATGAAACCATTGCAAACCATTGCTAACTGCAGGTTATTTCTTTTTCTCAAAATGGCATTTAAAAGTTTTCAATAAATGTAATCCAACTATTATTTAATTACAATGCAACTTGGTCACCTTTAACTTACTTTTAAGTTAGTAAATATGGTATTGAATATAGCTTCTGGCGTAAAATGTGATCATATACAATGTAATGCAACATTTCTAGTTTTACAAGTCTAGCTAGTGCTGGCTTATTACTATGGAGGACCACACGCGTCACACAAATAGTAATAAAGCATTTAATTGATTAATAACTAACTGTTCAATAAAAATTACATTAATAAATTAATTCATATGCATCAATAAAAACTCAATATTTGGGATGTAAAAATAATAATAATTTACAAATGAAATATGAATCCATCAATAAATAGTTCAAATTAAAATGGGATTTACAAAATATTCATTACTATTTACGTGACTCGTATGGTCCTCCATAAACTGCAGCTTATTTTTTCTCAAAATTGCATTTCATTGTTCACAAATGTATTTATTAATCTACGAATAAATGGACTAAATTACAAAGTAATTAATTATTTGGCATTTTAATGGGCAATAAAAAGAAGAATTATAAAAATAATTTACAAATGAAATATTAATCCATCAATAAATAATTCAAATTAAAATGGGATTTACAAAAAAAACAGTCATAAGTACAAAAATAAATTAATGCATTTATAAATAAATAATGGAATTATTAAGGGACATGCAAAAAGAAGTTACCCTTTTAAATGTCTGATTAAACACTGTATTTGTACTGAATTTTTAATTCCATTATTTATTTATGAATTAATTAATGTATTTCTAAATTATGTACTCGTTGACTGTTTTATGGTGTTTTTGTAAATCCCTTTTTAATTTGAACTATTTATTGAAGGATTAATACTTCATTTGTAAATTCTTTTTATAATTATTTTTATTGCAGATTGAAATGTCAAATAATTAATTACTTTGTAATTTAGTCAATTTATTAATAGATTAATAAATACATTTGTAAATAACAATTATTAATCAATTCCATTTTTTATTACTATTTACGTGACGCTTGTGGTCCTCCATATCTTACAAGAGTGTTACACAGACACAAACTCCTAGACCTCCAGCCATGACAGTCTGCTAACATGACACGTTTTATATGCATTGTGAAAGCAGCCTCATGTCTGTGTTTATGGTGTGTGGTTTGTGGGTGTTTGTGGGTATAAATGACATTACATGAAATAGTGTCACCAGGGGGTGAGCACTGGCCGCAGCGTGGGGAGTGGAGGGGCCGGGTGTGGGGTGTGCGGCGGTGTTGAAGTTATGAGGATGCCTGGGCATCCAAGGTCAAATAACGGGCTAAAATTAGTCACGTGTCAGCTGTGACAGGGAGCCAGTGTCCTGGCTGGTGGAGGGCTGGATTGTATCCACCCAGCAGGAAGCCATGTCTTCACACGTCCTCACTGAATATCTTTCAAGGCCGCTCTACCGTTATTCTCTGTCGTCTTGACTATTTGAGGTTTGGAAGAAGTTTCTCCAAAGTTTGAATGCAGTTATATTTGGCAGCTTATGAACATTAGATTTTGGATGGGGGTTGTGTTAATCTGACACATATTTGTTTTAAGTCATTGTTACAAACGTCAGCCATGCTTGCTAGTAGGAGTGGCTTTGGCTTCCATTTGGCTGTTTAATAATAGAGACTCTTTTTATTTAAATTCAAAACCTAAAATGTCTCAACTTCAATAAAGGGAAATATAAAAATATGTTTTTGTTTCACTCTGCTAAATAGGTGGCAGTCAGCCTTGTGTGGTCATGATCCGTTTTCAACATTTTTAAAAAGAAGAATGTGTGTCAGACTGAAGGCACGCCAAGCTACACAGCTTAAAGGAGTACTTCACCCACAAAATGAGCATTTGTGTATCAATTCCTCGTCTTGATGAATTGAAGTAAATGGGGGCCGTGTTTAACAACAGCAAAACTATTTCAAAACATGCATTTACAAACTCTCACACAACTAGTGTAGTATAATCTCAGTCTCATTTATTCAGTTGTATGCTCACTGCTTCCCAAACACATGCACCTTTGCTACTCACGCCCGTGCGAGTTTATGTGTAGTAAGTTTTTTATGCCAAAAACAAGTCCAAACTCTTTAAGTACGGCAATGTTTTATTTAATTATTATAATCTATAATTGGTATATTTTGTGTCAGATGATCAATAGTTCTGATAATTTTCCGTGCAGGAAGGAGGATAATGTACTATTAACTACACAATAAATAGAAGAATGAATAAAGTAAAGCCCTGACAGGGTGACCTAAATGTCATTATCCATGAAGTAAAGAAAAGTTGTAATATAAAACTGATCTGAAACCATCAGAAAGGAAGTCGTACGACCGAGAGATGACTAACAAAAGAGATATTTTGGTGCAGAGAACAAGGAACTTAGTTGTGTTTAAATATACCGTACGTCTCTGACCTCCAGATATGTGAATGAAAATGTGTTCTATGGGTACCCACGAGTCTCCCCTCTACAGACATGTCCACTTTATGATAATCACATGCAGTTTTGGGGCAAGTCATAGTCAAGTCAGCACACTGACACACTGACAGCTGTTGTTGCCTGTTGGGCTGCAGTTTGCCATGTTATGATTTGAGCATATTTGTTATGCTAAATGCAGTACCTGTGAGGGTTTCTGGACAATATTTGTCATTGTTTTGTGTTGTTAATTGATTTACAATAATAAATACATACATTTGCATAAAGCAAGCATATTTGCCCACTTCCATTAAGGTACATTTTGAACAGATAGAACGATTTATTTGTGATAAATTGTGATTAACTACGGGCAATTATGCGATTAAACATTTTAATCGATTGACAGCCCTAGTTAAAGACAATATTAGGTTTTGTTGTCGGCTTCCCGACTACTGTAAAAAAAGAGTGACATAAAGAGAGCAGAGAGAGTGAGCTGCGGGTGAGCAAGTTAAAGAGTGAAACTTTATTATTTGACTGTTTCATAGCGGTTTTGTTCTGAAGCTGATATAAATAACCATCAAACACTCAGCACAGGCGTAGACAGGCGTTCTGGAGTCTCCTTTTACACCTTTGCATGTCTCCTTTTCATTCATTCACTCATTACATCAAACATCAAAGTCACGCAACAGTAAATACCAAGTGCAGGATGACTGTGTTGTCTCTGATGTGTAAAAACTGCGTTTCAAACACCACCGTTGTATTTTAATCCACCATCGCCCTAATTTGCCTAATCTTCCTGTTTCTTCAGATGTGGTGGAAACACGGGGAACGGCAAGGGACCTTTAAGTTCCGTCTTTAGTTCCTGATATTAGTTCGTCTAGTTTCATACTTCGTTTTGGTTGAAAAAGGGACGAAACTCTGAGCAGATCTACTGTGGAGACTTTCTGGTGTTTTCAGTCATAGGACAACACATGACTCTGTTTTGTAGGCAAATACCGAACTCAGAAGGCAAGAAGCTAAAGTAAAACACCCACTCTCTTTTGTCTGGTGGGTGAGTAATGTGTGTGTGTGTGTAATAATAGTTACCTTGGTGACATAACCCCTAACTGTAAATTAAACATATTTTCTTGTTATTTCTATTTTAATAGATTTCTTTCTGTCCAGTTGATTTATTCCCCAGTTGAACTTAATGTTTCTTATTGTCATACTTGCCAACCTAGAGACCTTGAAAAAAAGGGAGGATTTCAAAACTCTGCAACAGCATTTTTATGTTCAACTTTTGATTTTACCTTTAATTCTCAGAAAAGAAAACTGAATAATTCGCCCCTCTGGTGTGAACTTGCCGTGTGAATCTCTGGCATAAACTAATAAGCATCCATTTTTATTTATTTTTACTCCTGCTTGAGTACTTCTTTCTCTTAGTTCTCTCAATTTCTCTCTCCTTCTCTCACTCACTGAAGGTCCTTTCAGACACAACGCGACAACGGCACCACTGCGCTCTGAAACCCGTTATTTCTAACGGCTTGTGCCGCACCACTACGTCTTTTCACTGCATCGAGCAAAGCTCAACTTTGGGCACTGCATGCTGTGGCGAGCGCAGCTTAAACATGAGCTCAAGCTGCGCTGTGTCGCGAGCATAAACTGCTCTCTTCGGCCGGGAAACAACAGTTGATGTAGCTCTGTTGTCGTCCGGGTTGAAACGGTAGAGATTATACACACTGTTTAAGTTCCAGAAACAGGCTTAGATAACAAAAATGGGGAAAAAGTGTGAACATTTGTCATAAATCGGTAGAAATTCGGGAGAATTGTGACCCCGAGAGGAAACCGGGAGAGGGCAATGAAAAACGGGAGCCTCCCGGGAAAATCGGGAGGGTCGGCAAGTACTGTGTGCTTATTGTTGTGTTGGCTGGCAGTCCTGTCTGTGTTGCTTCCACAGAAACACCTGGGAACTCTTTGCATTAGCTGATAGATTCCGAGTAAAATGCTTAAAGCTCCTTTGACGTACTGGAATGTTGTTTGTGTGTGTTGTTATCTCTCTAACTGCAGTGGACTCGTGACTAACTGTCCGCTGCAGGGAGCTGAAGTCTATCCCAGCATGCTTTGGGCAGGAGGCAGAACACTCCCTGCACTGGCTACAAGTCTATCACAGCGTTAACACCAATATGCCCGAACATATTCACACTCACACTAAGAGTTTCGAATATTAGTTTTCGATCTGGCTCTTTGTGATGCGAAGAATCTCCCTTCTACTATTTCTTTGGAAATTTCTGTAGCATTCTTGAGAGGCTCAGAGCAGTTGTGACAGGAAGAGGAAACAGCTGTGTGGTTTCACATTGACATTGTGTTTCAAATTAGGATCAATAGAACAGGGTGAACAGAAATGAATATGTAAATGAATACATCTTTTCCTGGTATTATTCTGAATTTGGAAAGACAGATGTGGGACATGTACGAAAAACCTCTCAGGCCGTGTTCAGACCCAGCATCAACATGGCATCTAATCTCTGGGTTAGTAGGCAGCACGGACTCATGTCTAGGGTGACTAGATCCCAACAAACCAAATGTGGGACAAAGAGTATGTTTGTGTGGGACAATGTGGGACCCAGGCTGAGAGGTAGTCTACAATTTTGATTCAATGTCTATCTAACTTAAAGATAGGGTCGACGATGTTGGAAAGCTAGCATAATTTGAAAGTAACATGGCCTCAGGAGCTCCGTCTAAATCCACCCCCTCCCCTCGGGGCTTCTTCCAAGGCAACGCCCCCCACACAAATGCACGAGCACCGCCGCATTGTAACTACTTCACAGACACAGAGCGGAGAGAGGACCTCAACTCAACAACGCTATCTCATGACAAGTAAGCAGAACAAGTAGTGCTGCTTTTGGCTGAGTTTTCTCTTCCATTCTCCAGTAATCTTGCTGCAGGGACACGCTCCGAGTTCAGGCTGTTGCACACCAAAGGTAGAGAACGAGCAGGGAGGCAGGGAGGCATCTGATTGGTTCTTTCCAAGCGGACCGCGAGGCAGTGATTGGTAGACGTTTTTACAGGATTTCAGCAGCTACAGATGACGGCTCTTTTCTGGCGCTTTTTCAGAGCTCATAAGTAATGGATTGCTGTCGGGGTGTAAAGACCATTTCAACCAATATAACAAATAGTGTAGACTGGATAACATTGTCAACCGTGCCTTTAAATAATAAACATTTCTATTCTACCCCTTATCTTGTCACATCTCGACACTTTGCCAGAATGCATCCATAGATCGGCACATCTCTTTTTGAGCCGCACGTTTCTTGTGAGACTCACAGGAACTGTGTCGCTCCATGTCGTATTCCCCCTGCGTGAAATTGAAAAAATAACTGGCAAATTTCACAAAAAAACTCTGAGAATCGCCTTCCACCGGCTTAGAAATACTTATAAGTAGTGTTACAGTCTTTGCTGTAGCTGCTCTTCCTTTTCTCTGTGGTAGTTTCTAAATCTGCATAGCTTGTGACTTAGCGGTGACTCGCAATTTTCTCCGTTGGGCATAGCGTAACAAAGACGGCGGAAGGTTAACCTGCACTTGATCCACGTGCTTTCTTCACAGCCATTGGATAAGAGCCAGATTTTTGAAAAAGCGTCTGTCCTGACATTGTGTGTGCGAGTGTAGACATACCTCAGGGAAAATAGCTATACCAGGTTGTAAACATGTCTATTTCTGCTTTAAAGTTGGTCATTTTATCACGGGGGAGGTGGGAGGGGGGTCTACGGAGATTGACTCGCTTTTGGAACTAGCATTTTTTAGCACCGTAATTTGCTTGGATTCCCGCATGTTGATCTTTCTCTTTCTTGCTCAGGCTGGTTTTAAAACTATGTTCACAGCAGGGAGTGATTGAAAACTGAAGCCTGTTCTAAAATATATTTGACAGTTTTCTGGCCGAGTATAAGATCAGGGAAGCTCACTGAATCACTGGATTAGAAAGAAATCATAAATCTGAGGCATTTTGTACACAGGATAGTCGATTCATTTTTCGGGGTGCAAGTCAGACGGGTCCTACATTGAGAGGTTTTCTAGCCTTGAATGCCAACAACAGCACAGCCTTCATTAACAGCAGCCTGACATGTGTATGTAGCACGGATCTGTCCCTGTGGTGTAATCTAAGTCACGGCAGACGCATTGCTAACATTTTAATGGTTAGTGGAGCGGAGTAGGTTAAAGCGAGCGCAAGTTAGCACATGCACGCACAGCTAAATGCTTAAAGCTGACTCATCAGAGATTGGAGGGGGGGGGGGGATAATAATGCTTCTAATGTTTTTGGGCCAAGGAGCAAGTTTCAACATGACATATCTGAGACATTTTTAGCTATTTGTGGTAAAAATAAGTTATTCATATTTCAGTACTTGGCTTGGATGTTTCTTCAGAAATGCTACAGAGCCATCTCAAAGTGTTAGTGTGTCTTTATTTGAATAAGTTGCAGAGAGGAGGCACGAGGTCACGCTCAGATGACTCAGCTAGTCATATGAAAAGCTACTCGACAGCTCACTCTGTTACTTGCTTTCAGTGAAACACTTGTTTGGAAATGGCCATCTCATTTCCAGTTAAAACTAGTGCAAGACCTCTATCATCATGAGTCATCACCACAGGCACCCAGAAGAAAAGAGCGATTAGTACTACTCGTGCTTCTGTGACTTAGCAGTTAGTTCAGGCGTAGCTTTAAGCTGTTAATTAATGACATTTCTATCTGTAAAATGTACCTTAAAGGGAGATTTGTCGAGTATTTAATACTCTTATCAACATGGAAGTGGATAAATATGCTTGCTTTATGCAAATGCATGTATATATTTATTATTGTAAATCAATTAACAACACAAAACATTGATACATATTGTCCAGAAACCCTCACAGGTACTGCATTTAGCATAATAAAATATGCTTAAATCATAACATGGCAAACTGCAGCCCAACAGGCAACAACAGCTGTCAGTGTGTCAGTGTGCTGACTTGACTATGACTTGCCCTAAACTGCATGTGATTATCATAAAGTGGGCATGTCTGAAGTTTGGAACGTAATTTAACTTTAGCTTTAAAACTGAGCTACAACCTTGCGTTGCATTAATGTGTTAAAGAAATTAGTGCCGTTGAGACGAATTTGCGTTAACACGTCATTATCGCATTAACTTTGACAACCCTAATTGATATATTATTGAAACGTATTATTTATTTTCTGTTTAATATTTAGCGAATATTGGTGACTTCAACTTTACAATCTCAAAGAGAACTGTGATCTCGGAGTCAGGAAACTGCAAAGGCCTGCAAAGACTCACGAAGGACACTGGCACAGTTTAAGGTACCGACCCCCTTTTTAGGGCCAATATCCTGCATTCCAGGATGTGGCCTGCTCAGTCACGCACATGCACACCCACACACACACAATCGTATGTGCACATGTACTGTATTGTCATAATAACAGATGTAAAAACATGATTGCCATCTATGAGCCTGTTTCATTTAATTCTATCAGGTTTTATTCAGTTGGTGCCGGTGTTTGTTATGTCTCAGCAACTGAGGAGAACCAACCTCCAAATAGGGAAGAATTAGAGATATGTGAAGCAAACAATGTTAATTCTGTAAAAGAAAATTAGGGACATTGATGATACATTAAGGGACAGAACAAATGAGGTATCACTGGTGTCTCCTGTTGTAATTCAAACAATATAACTCAGGTGGGTCACATGCAGCCGGCAAGCAAGTCACCTTGCTTTCATGCTTTATCTCTCACCGGCCTCTTATCACTTGAGTTGTAGTTTTTTTATGCTCTTATGTAAAGTGCTCTGTGACTGTAAATGTGCAGAATAAATGAACCTGTATCTTCTACAGGAGTAGGTGGGTGTGATGCTACCATGGAGGCACAGAACAACAACCAGCCCACCTTAGACAACCACAACAATCTCTACAAAATACCTGGTCAGGAGGATCAGGTAGGGCATTTCAACCAGTATATTATTAGACATGTTCAAAGTACTTATGATAGAGAAACAAAGCAAAATGTTACTTGTTCTAAAACAAACAACAAATATCTGGTGTCTATCATAAGTTCCATAAAGTGTCTGTCAACACAGTTGATACTTGCAGTTAGCTTTCCCCTCTCTTTGAAACTCTGACGATCCAAATGTATGGCTAAAACTTTGATAAAAGCTGAAAGAACAAGCTAACAAGCTAGCATATACTGTGCTGAATGGTGGTGCGCTCATTGCTTACATTTACTTACGTACTACAATCATATACTATATGGACATAAACAGTCGGAAATAGGGTGCCATGTCTTTGTTCCGTTAGCCCGTTATTCTGACAACCCAGTAGTCCGAAAACAAACACCCATTGTCCTGAAGTCCCGTTGTTTCTGGGCTCAAGCCCCCAGGCCCGACCACATAAAGGGGCCCACGATGCTCCGGGGAAAAAAAAGGGAGCATCGTGGGCCCTTTTAGATGGACGGGCTTACCAGGGGCTTGAGCCCGTGCTTTAAGACGGCGGTGCAGTGAGAGTGTGTATTTTCGGAATAACGGGACTTTGGGACAATGGATGTTTGTTTTCGGAATAACGGGCTGTCGGTCTAATGAGCTTACGGTCCAGTGGTGCATTTTTTGGACTATTGCGTTGTTGAAATAACGGGTCGTTGGAACAATGGGCAGTCCCCGGAAAGGGGTGCCTTTAGAAATTTTCACCTCTTTTAATTTTTTAATTTTTAAAAAAAATGTTTACACTGATCAACATAATAAAGACTTAAAACATTTTGGGGAAATATGCTACGTTAGATGTTCAGCCTGATTAGTATAAGCGGTTACAGATATTGGATAGAATAGATGTTCAGATTGACACCACTCTCATGTCTGTACACTAAATATAAAGCCACACCAGCAGCACAATAGCTTAGCTTAGTTTAGCATAAAGAATGGGAACAGGGGGAAACCTATTAACATATTACATCTAATCTTAATCCTTACAAAAACTGAAGTAAAAGCAAAAAAATGGCAAGTTTTAACGGGATGTTGGACTATTTCTTGGCCTGGTGCAGTTATTTCCTGGAATAATATCCTCATCATTCAGCAGAGAGTCCAGGAAGTCACTGCTCCCAGCCAAGAAATAGTCTGGCACATAAACACCCCGTACAGCCACGACCACAACTCGTTAATTAGTGAGTTTTAGAGGTGCAATCAGAACAGTGGGATCTGCATTTACATTTATCACAGTCTTTGTAACATCCAACATCACAGCCCAATCTTTTGTGCAATCTGAGCCACTGTCTGCCACAAATCTGTGCATGCAAACTATGAATTAAAAGCCACAGTTGAGCATATAGTCCTTTTCTAGAGAGTAAGTAACTACGCTTCATGATGCAGTAAAACGCACTCCATTGTTAAACCTTTTGATGTGGTGTTTTCTTGTACAGAAAAACGTGTCAAGCTATAAGTACTGCTGCACTCTGGCAAACTTCCGGATCGAGAAGAAGATTGGTCGGGGTCAGTTCAGCGAGGTCTACAAAGCCACGTACCTGCTGGAGGGACAGCTGGTTGCACTCAAGAAAGTCCAGGTACGAGCAAACCAACAGGATCAACAGAGATAGAGTTAACGTTAGATTCTACCCCGCATTTTACAGTGTAAGACTAAAATAATAAAGGCTTTTCTTTTTGTTTTTTTAGTTAAAGAATAAATTCATATTTACTTATATCTTTGTCACTGCAGATCTTTGAGATGATGGATGCCAAGGCTCGTCAGGACTGCATCAAAGAGATAGATCTACTAAAGGTAAAGTTGATCAACCATAACCATTGTGTTCAGTGGGTCAGTGACACAGACATGATTGAATGGTTTTCCAGCATCGTTTAGATACAGGGGTTAAGATTCAATATATTGCGATATTTTTAATTTAATTTTAGCGAAACTGTCATAGTATAAAGAACACACCAGAAATGGTATGGCATGGTTTTTGCCCGAAACTGCATGTGATTATCATAAAGTGGGCATGTCTGTAAAGGGGAGACTTGTGGGTACCCATAGAACCCATTTTCATTCACATATCTTGAGGTCAGAGGTCAAGGGAACCCTTTGAAAATCACCATGCCAGTTTATCCTTGCCAACATTTTGCATTAATCATTTTTCTTCTGTTTGTCCACTGCAGCAGCTGAATCACCCAAATATAATCAAATACCTCGACTCCTTCATTGAAGACAACGAGCTGAATATTGTTCTGGAGCTGGCGGATGCTGGAGATCTGTCGCAGATGATAAAGGTCAGGAAACCGCTACGTAGCCCTCTGAAACTCACTGGCTTACCTCAGATTAGACAGATGCAGAAATGTGACTTAAACTCAACAGATGTTGCATTAAGCAATACAAATACTTGTTAGATAAGTTGATTATGTAAGGGATAATGTACAGCGAGCCGGTCAGTGTTGTGAAAGAATCCCGACAGGGCGATGCTGCACCCCGACGCGAAGCGAAGGGGTGCAGCATCGCCCTGAAGGGGTTTCTTCACAACACTGACCCGCTCGCTGTATATTCTCCCACTTATTACACGGTTACTTACTTAAGAAATCAATATTTTGACACAAAAAACGATCCGCCAGAGTCCGACATCAGAGCTGCGCCCATAGCAACGGTCTGTTATACATAGCAACGGTCTGTTATAGAGAAATTACAGAATAATGGAATGTAAATAATAGGGTTGAATACCAGAAAATGACATCCCACTATTACCTGGGAATTTTTCTCCAAAATGTTCTCCTCTCAGATAGTAATCCAATTAATGTGAGATAAGAGCAATCCTTTGCTACCCATAGCATCTTTCAGATAAGCACTGCAACTTTTTATGGACTAACAATCTCGCCTTCTATCTGTTTAGTACTTCAAGAAGAAGAGGCGCCTCATCCCAGAGAGGACTATATGGAAATATTTTGTGCAGCTGTGCAGCGCCCTGGAGCACATGCATTCACGCAGAGTAATGCACCGCGGTAAACAGCTACTCACACACTTCATCATGTCCATATTTGTTTTTTTAAATCCTGTCATCCATCCCTCTGCTCAACCCAAACCATCCTCTCACCTCTGTTTTTGTTTTTTACTTTCTTACTTTTATTATGCCTCTGCGCCGGTGATGGTTGTCCGTCCGCCCGACCCGTTCTCGTGAGTCGCGATATCTCAGGAATGCCTGGAGGGAATTTCTTCAAATTTGGCACAAACGTCCACTTGTACTCAGGGATGAACTAATGACATTTTGGTGGTCAAGAACACTGACCGCACAAAACTTGTTTTTGGCCATAACTCAAGAAGTAATTTGCTAATTATGACAATTTTACACATGATGCCGTCAGTTTAACGGGATAAACAATAACATGTTGGACAGACATGGATGTGAACTGCGACCTGACTGGTTGACGGACGCATACAAGCTCAAGGCAGTGATTCTAGTTGTTATTCTACAGTCAATATTCAAACACAGGAATATGTGTGGTAACATACTGTGACCACAGCTGTCTTCATCTTTCTCTACAGCCTCCAATGTTCTGATAAGCTCTGTGTCTATGTGTGTGTGTGTGTGTGTGTGTGTGAACCAGATATCAAGCCAGCCAACGTGTTCATAACAGCCACAGGGGAGGTAAAGCTGGGTGACCTGGGATTAGGCCGCTTCTTCAGCTCTAAAACCACGGCAGCACACTCCTTAGGTAAAGCACATACAGTTTATTTACACGTATATGCAGAACATACATACAGTACTAGGGCTGTCAATCAATTAAAATATTTAATCACATGATTGTCCATAGTTATTTGTGATTAATTGCAAATTAATCACACATTATTCAAGTAAGAAGTATTTAATACACTTATTAACATGGGAGAGGGCAAATCTGCTTGCTTTATGCAAATGTATGTATATATTTATTATTTGAAATCAATTTACAACACAAAACAATGACAAATATTGTCCATTGTTCATGCAAAAACAACAGGATACAGCTCAGCTGTATAATATTTTAGGGCTTTTAGTGCTGATTCAATAAATGACAGAACTATTTGAAGACTTGTTTTATGTCAAATCTGATCAATACTATGATCAGTGTGATCAGGCAATGATCTGATCTGAATGAATTGTTGTTGTTTTTTACTTTTGAACAAAATGATGATTTTATTTGTGTGTTGCTCTCTCCGTCTCAGTGGGGACACCTTACTACATGTCACCGGAGAGGATCCACGAGAACGGATACAACTTTAAGTCCGATATCTGGTCCCTGGGATGTCTTCTGTATGAGGTAGGCTTCCACACACTTTGACCTTTATTGAGAATGAATGACTCAGATAAATGATAACTTCCTCCCTCTGCATGGCATTTGACACCTACTAAAGTACACAGTGGATGTGCCACAGACATAACAAACAACAATAGTTAAGATAGCCTGGATGTGATGATGGGGGAGAGAATGATATAAAAACACTGCTTTCCTGGAGAGCTGACAAACTCTGGGAGATACAACAGCTGCATTTCCTCAGAGGTCGACGCACATCTGCCCATGACGCCGTGTCTACGCTCTCAGTGTGTCTGTCTACAATAAAAACAACAACATGGGCGGGTGTTTTGATGTGCGTTCACACTGTATGTTGTCCTTTAGGTCCTGTTGCTAGCAATGCAGATAAAAGGTGTGTCCAACCAGCCAATTAGCTACTTTCCCAGCATCTCTCCATCTAGATGCTTGCCACCACTGTGGACATAATAACCCCTATTCTTAGTCACATTTCCTCGTATTTCATTGGAATGCTGCGCACTGTTGAGTCAGCCATCTCCACAGACAATGGTTTCACAGTCTTCTTGTGTGCTGGATATTCTCTGTGCATGTGAGAGGTTTTGACAGGCCAGAGACTGAATGAGCTGCATTATGTGTCAGTCTCATTTATTCTCTGGCTGCATCACCACATCCACCACATGAGATACCAGACACTTCCTTCACTCTCCATACCTCCCTCTCTTCTTTCCTCAGCTTTTTTTAAACATTGTTTCCCTTTTTTTTTACTTTTTCACTTTTAAAATTGCACAACTTACTGCCCCTGCACAAGTACATTTGATCATAAAAATGTGTCATTTAGTGTTGACATTTTAGCGTCAGCTTTTTCAACAAACATTAAAATATTCCACATCTTTCATACATTATTGGTATTATTCAACTTTCCAAGCCAATACAGTGTAGTGTCAGCTTTTCAACATCTGGCATTCACACTGTCTCACAATTTCTAATGTGTTTCTCTTTAGGGGAACATGTGCTCAGCAAATATAACTCAAATCAAACCACAGTGTTTATTATTATTGTGCAATACAGTGAGGGCAAGTGCAAATTGAGTGTAATATGGTGCTGGAGCGGCTGTGGCTCAGAGGTAGAGCGGTTCGTCCACCAATCGGAATCGGAACCAATCACTTCAACATGTGACTGCTCTCTCTCTGAGTCACAGCCGCCCCCGACCATAATAACACCACCTTAGGAGCAACGGAAGTCAGACGGCGACTGGCGGTATCACGGTTTTGCACTCTGCAGCTCACGATACCGCAGTTTCACGAGCGAGTCATACTACTGCGGTGACCTTCAGGTAGCGTAAAAACGAGAAAGGCTGTCTATAGAGATATGAAAGACTCATTCTAAGCTAACGACAACACAACGTTTCTTAGTTTCAGGTGATTATACACTAGTTATGAATATTATATTCCATTTCTTCCAATAGATCCCCCGAAATGTTACACACTGTTCCTTTGAGTCATTAATGTCTTGGATGTTAGTCAAAAGCAATATTTTGTTGGTATTTTTGGTGCATCATTTTTGTTTCCAGTGTTCCCTGCCTACACCCACACAAGCACTTCTTCCTCTCTCTCATCCAGCCTGTCTTCCTCTTTCTCCAGATGGCAGCACTGCAGAGTCCGTTTTATGGGGACAAGATGAACCTCCTCTCCCTCTGCCAGAAGATTGAGCAGTGTGATTACCCTCCCCTCCCATCTGACCATTACTCTGACAAGGTAGAGCAACACAAACCTGACTGTTAGGCCATCATCACAGGCCCTGTTCAGACCCGGTATTAACATGTGTCCTGGGTGATACGATCACAAGTGGACAGCTTTAAGTAATCACAGTGACCGGTATTGTCTGCCGAACGGAGCTACGCGTTACACAGCCCTGTTATGGTGTGTTCAAGCTCTACTCAATAAAATGAGTATCGGGCGATGGTAGATTATAACCCTATCATGATGCGTTCAAATGTAATGTAATCTTGTAAAATTGAGTTTTTCACGAGATGATACGTTTGATAACTACAGTCGTTTGAAGGAGATGTTTTTACAGAATTGATATATACTGTATAATATATATATATTATATATTATATAATATATATATATTATAATACAGTATATAATTAAAACTAATTCCAAGAATTTTTTTTATTAATAAAAATAAAATTATTTATTTCCTAATCATTTTAATTTGATGTTGTTATGCAAATAACCACTATAGATGACAATAATAAAGTAAAAGGATAACATTGAGAATTTTCGACGGTTGGAATTTAGCACAACAATTTGCAAAAAAAAAAAATGTGTCCCTAAAATCTAGGAATAATCGTGATAAATAATCTCAATATTGATCAAAATAATCATGATTAGCATTTTGGCCATAATCGTGCAGCCCTAGGATTTGTTGACAATAAGAAAAACTTAGAATAACCGTATTCTTCAAACTAATAAAACCCCCTTTCCACAGCTGCGGGACCTGGTCAGCATGTGCATCAACCCAGACCCGGACCGGCGGCCGGACATCGTCTTTGTGCTGCAGATCTCCAAACAGATGCACATGTGGACCTCCAGCACCTGAGCAGCCATTTCTACTCCAAGCTGTCCCCCACCCCGACCCCTCTGCTCTGTCTGAGGACCTCAAACCACTAGACGTAAGCTCTGCCTGGTATCACAGAAAAGTGTTTGCCTTATCCTCGTCTCGGCAGGAGGAACCCGTGGAAAGACTCGCACTTCCACTTCTCTTCTTGTCACGGAGGATGTGAAGAGGTGCATTAGTGGAGCGCAGCGCTCGTGGAAAGTGGAGTTTATGAAAGCGCACTTGTTCATGTGAGAGGTGACTGCATTTTATGCCCTTTTCTTTAGCTGAGAGCTGTGTCTCACTACGAGCACAGGTTTCTCTTAAGCTTCTTTTGTATGCCTCCACAGGGGTTGCATTCCAAGTTCATACCCTGTGCGTCAGGTAAAGCATGTGCAGTACATATTGGGAATTTTAATATTTTTCATCTATCGTTGTAATCCATTTTTCTTCTTTTATATTGTCAATTTAAGTACATAATTTAGGGGTTTAAATGGACAATTAATAAATACGTATTAGCAAGTAGTCCAGGAACGATTTCTGAAAGAATGCAGCTTTGCCTAACTGTTAGCTTGCAGGGAGTCTATCGTGATGGAGATCAGCCTAACAAACGTGACATGTAATACGTCTATTTCATTCTGTCAGAGGAAGGTCTTGGAAGCCAGAGTGACTGTGGTGGTTTAGAACTTTTCTAGATTTCATTATCTTCAGGTTGTAAAACTATTTTTTCTCGTTTTAAGGCCTGTTTTCCCAAAATAGACTAACAACCATGTTGTGGTACAAACCAGCCGGTGGAGACAGTTGTATAAACGTCTTCTGTGTCTCTGGTGGAGCTTTTGGTGCCTTCAAATGGGGTCGTGTTTACCGTGTTTACGAGATGAGTCCATACCTCATGTGGTATTCACGACCTCGTAAGTGGAAAGTTTCTGAAAGCTCCGAGTTCATGACTTGTGACTGCATTATGTTGCCCACTTGCTCTCTTACTAAATTGTTAGCCTCTGTGGCTTCTAGACGCCGACAGTAACGTTAATATTGCCGTTGCTTAGTTCTTCACGACTTAACCACTTGGACGTCAAGCATATCGTGTACTCGATTTCCCATGTTGTAAACATGATGTGATCTTTAGATAACATGCCGAAGAAAATCAGCAGCAGCCACCACGGCCACTCCCGGCTTCCAGTTGTAATGGATGTAATACTCTTTAATACAAAGTGTGCCTGACTCTGACTATCCTTTTAGCTCGTTAGTTAACTCACTATATTTTTTGAATTTGTAATGATTGTTATGTTGCCTAAATACTTTTGCATCTGCACCCGATTCAACTGTTATCAGGCCATTAAATAGGCGTTATCAGTCGCTGTAAGCACCATAGATGTGGGTCATTAGGGGCCTACTACGCCTACTGCGTTGTAAAAGTGAAACTTAAAAGCAACCATTCTAACATGTTGTAAAACTGAATGAAATGTAACGTTTTGAACACGAACAAAAAAACTTCTTTAGGTTTAGGCAACAAAACTACAACTTTTTTAGGTTTAGGCAAAAAAAATCAACTACACATTGTTGGTTTCAAACAGGATGCAACTTTGGTCTCCTGGGTTTCTAGGAGTTTCACACTGTCTATACTACAGCGCCTGACTTACTCTTCTTCTAAAAACTACTAGTGGGTGTAGTAGGCCCCTACTGACCCACATCTATGGGGCTTATAGCGACCGATAACGCCTATTTAAAAGCCTAACAACAGTCTAATCGGCCGGCATATCATGTTCAGTGTTGATAGTGGATTTAAGAAGGAAAAAAAACCTTCATAAACCATCTTTTTGAATTTGAGTAAAGGACAACCTTGTGATGAAAAGATGTATTCATCACACAAAGAGTTGTACAAAGTGTTTCTATGTGTAAATATAGACCATTGTTACTGTGAAACTGAGAGAAAGAAATTAGATGCTGTGAAAATCATTTGGATGGATAGTACCATGTTTAAAGACGTCCTTAAGGAGCGTATTTAATGAACAGTCATACAGAGTAACTGAACATTATTTTTTATCCATTTGTTAATGACAATTTGTATTCTCTGCTAATATAATATCACATACCCAGGATGTGGGGAACGTTTAGTGGTGTCAACATGTATAGACAACTTATATCTTCATCTTCCATCTACTGTTCTTGCTGAGTTGTGACTTTTCACTCAAAGTATTGTGCCATTATGTTTTTACCAATTGTACTTTTCTGTGCAACATGACATTAAATCTAGCTCTGTGAAAATACTGTGAAGTCAGTGCTTCCTCTTTTGCATTTGGAGTAAGAAGTGTTTCTAAAATTATAGATGCAGAAGAAACTCCTTTAACAAATTATTCTTGTACCCGTGTTATTCAAATTGTGAATGAGAATTGTGCAGAGAGAAGCTCTGTAGAGTCACCACACAAATATCCACAGGGCTTTTATTAAGAAGTTTACGCCATTCCCTTAAAGGCCTCTTAATTTTAATATTGGGGAATAACTTCAGCATCCATCCTGTGGACAGGCTACACCCCCTGGTGGCAAAAATTTATTAATGACTGAACACATTTTTCTGATATAAGCTACAGATGGGTGACAAGTTAACCCTCTGAGACCCACAATAGACCGTTTTTTGTCTTTTTTTAGGGGGGTACAGGGGGTCTTTAGGGGGCGATAGCAGGTCAACAGTAGATGTCACATAGAAGTGGTGAACATCATCTGAAAGCTGGGAACCTAAAGATTAATTTGAGATACACTGTGTATCAAGTTGTTCTGGTCACAAATCAGAAATAAACATTAGTTAAAATAAATTGTGAAAGTGTTGAAGGGTTTAGAACATTATGATGGAAGTATATGATGGTCATTCCCATGCTCTATTATGTCTCATAAGTTGTTGCAGCAAAGTTTGGGTTGATACCAACATTTGGTGCTAAGCATAACCATTTTTTACCACTCAAGAATTGATAAAAATGATCAATAATCCCTCCAAAATACCACATTAAGACACCAAGACCTTGAGGAACACCATAGAAAAAGCCATGCTGTTATTTGGTATAAGCAGGAGAAGCCTGGAGAAAGTCAGAAAAAGAAAAAGACTTAGCTTGCTAATCCAACAAAGGCAAGGTGACCACAGTAGCGTCCACACGGGTCCACTTGCTCCAGGGCTCTGCACACGTCCAGCAGTGCCTTGTTGTCCAAGCTAGTTTATTGAATCCAGCCAGTTCTTGGCTCCTTTGCTGCTCAGTTTACTTTCATATGTTACTGATTTCTTTTAGTTGTATAAAGATGTCCAAAAACTGAATTTGATTTAAATGTTCTCCTCATTCAACTCTTCTCATTCCTTTCTGTCTTCCTCCATGCTGCTTTTGTTAGATGATCACACCTGTGAGCTTGCCCACAGCTCGCAGGTGTGTCTCATCTATCTCCTCACCTTCTTTTCCTTTCAGGGTGGAAAAGAACTATTCTGTGTTTTTTCCTCTTTTTCCCCTTTCTGCTACAAACTTTGTAGGATAGCCGGTAACACTTCCATTTTACAGGTCTGCAAATTTCATGGTAATTGGGTGATAATTAGCAAGTAACTTATTTGAGATTTCTTTGGAATTACTGCCAAATTACCACAATATTTACCTCAAAATTTATCAATCCTATACATTTTGAGGTGAATATTGGGGTAATTTGGCAGTAATTCCAAAGAAATTTTAAATAATTTTTATAAAGAACAGGGCTGTCAAAGTTAATGTGATAGTAACACATTAATTAATAAAATAAATAAAAAACAGAACAAAACACGAATCAACTCAAACACTTTTATTGTAAATTATGGAAAAACATGTCGTTTGTGCTGGGAATTCTGAGGGGTAGTAAGTTACATCAAGAAGTACACATTGTTAGTATATTTAGGAGGTATCCATAGTCTGTACACTTTCCTCCACAACCTGCAGGTTCAGCGGGGTCACCAGCTTCGTCAGCACACCGGTGGTTCCTCGCTTGTACTTGTAGTCGCCAGTTCTACATCAGGGGAAAATTACATACATGGAAGTTTCAATTAAAGCTGAACAGTTTCATTAAACATGTCGTCGCCATGTTTATCTGACATGAGACTTCATCAGCACAGCATGCCGCTTTAGACTACTATCCAACACACACAGCCATGCACATTAGTTATTGTTAGTTAGTTCATTAGTTGTTCCGATACCAGTATCGGAAATGCGTCCGATACTGCCCAAAGTTCGGGATCGGATATCGGCGAGTACGCCAGTCTATGCACCGATCTGATACCACTTAGAGTAACTTATGATCGCATTATAATGCATTACAACTATAGGTATTATAATACACTAAATCACACAAGTAAAACGGCGATATGTACAGTATGTAAGGCTTCCGTTTCGAGGGGTGGCACTAGTGTTGCCAAGTTCTACTGTATTAATTCTGCTATTAAATAATAATAATAATAAAAACTATATAACTTTTTAATTCGCTAGTATGGAATCGGTACTCGGCAGGTGCCGCAAGTTCAGGTATCAGAATCGGTATCAGGAAGGAAAAAAAATGTCATTGAAACATCTGTATTAGTTAAGCAAGGTCAAACTGAGCACGCCGGGTGGATAGATAAAAAAAAAAGTTGGTTAGTAGCAAACTGAGATGAGTGTTAAGTGTTCACTCTACCACAGCACTCTCTGTCTGTACTCACTGCTGCAAGGCTTCAAGCGCATTTACTCTTCAAGCAGAACAAGCAATAAGACAACAAGTCATCCACCAGTTCATCAAGTGATGGCAAGTTAATGATTTCAGATCATGAGTACAACATGCTCTGTAGTGATGTGAGAGGACTTGATGCATTCTGTTACACTGAACAATGATACACTTTCTGCGTGTGCAACATGAAAATAGATTTAAACACTGAAGTTTCATTGTTTCGTGGAAAGCTGCTGTGTGTCATCTGCTCACTTTGGAATGTATGACTGTGTTTCAATATATTCATTTTTGTCAGAACATTGTTTTCGCTGTTAGCACCATTAGCTGTGAGCCGCCGGCTCAGCTGTTGCCATGTTGAGAGCCGTGCGGAGGCAATCCCTCAATCATAGATATGCTCTGAATTTTGAATTCAGCACCTTAAAAAAAAGTAATTTACCCCGACAAAACACCCAGGTTGTTAAACATGTTCAAGGAAAATAATGTGGGTGAATTCATGCAGGATGAAAATTAAACTGTTTCAGAAGCGTCACTGGTTTAGTTCTCACCTGACCCCCTTCTTGTTGGCCTCATCATGGGGCCGGATGTAGTCCAGCTTGCCCTTGGTGATGACACACAGGTCAATGTTGCTGCCAGAGCCCAGGTCATTAAAGATACCTGCAGCAATGGCGTCTCGCACCAGCCGCTTGGCGTCCTCCTCCTGTGAAGAAACACAACAACATTGATGCTCAAATTGAAAACCAGCATGCTGGACAGGAAGTTTCCTTACAGGATTGTGTGATCACATGCGAGTGGTGTACTCACCTCCATGTCAGGCTTGTAGCGGTCCTCAAACACTGCCATGGCGGCCAGGGACCCGGAGCCTTTAGAAAAGAAGAAAAACAGTGACCTGATGTTCTCCACGTGTTCAGCTCAGTCACCATACATTGCTATCCTGGAAGACTTTATGGAAGTCAGATTGTATATGAGATGCTTGGCGTAGGGCTGCACAATTAATTGAATATTAATCGTGATCACAATTTTGGCTCGGAGACTCGTGTAGAAACAGTGGTGTGTATGGTTAGTGTTTGAGACTGACCCATGGTGACGTAAGGCAGCTTGTCAGTGGAGCCGTGAGGGTAGATGCTGTACAGGTGAGGACCGTTACAGTCCACTCCGCCCAGCACCAGAGCAGCTCCGATGTAGCCCTGATACCTGCACCAACACACACACACACAGCAGCACACTGACTCACATGTCTGTGCATAGCACTAACTCAAAGCAAGTAGAACTGGATTAACCAAACCTGGCTATCTGGATATTTGATCTATCAACAGTTGATTTCTCAGAACACCTACTATGTGATGATGATATACTGTATTTTGAGGAGTGTACCTGAAGAGCATTTGTTTGAGCATGCGGTTGGCGGTGGCCACGCGTGGCAGCCTGCCTGTGGAGAGGGAGTGCAGCTCCAGGTTGGAGGAGATGATATTAGTGGTCATCTCTGTGTCTGCAGCTGTTCCTGCTCCACAACAACTGGACAAACACAATTACACAGTTAGTTAAACAATTTACAACACCTCAGCTTCATCACACAAAGCTTAAAAAGAATAAAAACTCTACAAAAATAAGATTTCTCAAAGCCACTATGTGTATCATTAGAACATTCATGGAACGAGTCATGAGCAAACAACTGCCAGATTTTAAAGGTGCAGCTCCTGTCACTTACTAAATGTTGGGGGAGATGTAGTGGATCTTGGAGCAGTTCTTGTCTGCCACTATCATGCCCTCAGTGGCTCTGGTGTCAGCTCCGAGGATGACGCCATCCTTCACAGGGACAACACACATATCATCGTTTAGACTCAGTAAACCCACATGCTGCTTACTTTAGTGCTTTTCAGCAAAGTAAACACTTCTAACAATTAGCCCATGTGCTGACACCCTCTGGTTTGACAAAAGACATAAAAACGAAAACCAAGTCATCCAACATGTGTAGTGCAAAGTCAAGTGAAGGTGTGAAGATCTTTACTTTATATTTTCAGCCTGGTTTCTGTCACTCACCTTGAAGACAACACCACAGATGGTAGTTCCTGTTTTCCGAGCAGCAGGCAAGCTGCATCCCACTTTGTTGGCTTCACCTTCCAAAAGGGCATTTCTGAAAAGAAAATGTATTTTTAAAAAAAAGAAGAAAAAAGAAAAAAGCAGCTGTATATCTGCATCACTGTCAAAACAAATGCCATCAAGCCTAATGAAAGCTCTGTAAATAACCTGAGTAGGGTTGTAACGGTTTAAAGGTATACTGTGGTATGAAAGCTGATGATTATGTAAAGGGAGTGTCAGTTAAAGATACAGAAGAAACAAATCACAAGACTCTCAGACACCAATCATATTTTTCTATGATATTTTGTGCTAATACTTTTTTATGATATTTTTCTACGTCATCTTAAGCTCATTTTTCTATAATAATAATAATAAATAAATAAAATTAATATTGGGGTAATTTGGCACAAATAGGTTACTTGCTATTTATCACCTAATTACCATGAAATTTGTGGACCTGTAAAATGAAGTGTTAACTAACATTTCTGTTCACTTTTTTTTACAGAAGGATGTGCTGTTTTGTTTTTATGATGTCTGCAGTTCAGAACAAAAAGTATTATAATATTATTAATATTAAATTTAGCTAATTTTCACATATGAAATTCTATAAAATAACAGTAAACATTTATTTTAATTTTTCATAAATGAAATGCAACAGTACATACTGTAATGAAAAAAATACAAGCTTTAAAGACTCATTATATGTTAATTGTATGAGCTTTCAAGGTTAGTTTCTGACATGTCTAACTTTAATTTATATTAATCGATGAGTCAGTTATATTTTATTGAAACTATAGTAGACATTTATCATTTTGTGCACTATATATAATAATATATATAATAATAATAAACTTTATTTATATAGCACTTTTCTAAACAAGGTTACAAAGTGCTTTACAGAAGAAGAAAAAAAAACAATAAATCAGCAAAGAATAAAATACAATCAACAGAGGGATCATAAAAACAAGAAACATCTGGGGGTAAAATACAACATGTCTGCAGTTCAGAACAAAAACTGTATAATATTAAAAATATTAAAATTTTAGCTAATTTTCCCATTCACATATGAAATTCTATAACATAACAAAAAACATTTATTTAAATTTTAAATAAATGCAACAGTACATACTATAAACTATTCAGCACTAAAGGTTAGTTTCTGACATGTCTAAATGTAATCTATATTAATCAATGAGTAAGTTATATTTTATTGAAACTATAGTTATCATTTGGTGCACAACACTATGTCCCCTCTTAAACCAGATTTGTATTAACATGAACAGTTAAATTGCTAATAAATCACAACACACAGAGAGGAGCTCCAGTGAGCCTCTTCTATATCTGTCTGTTTTCTCTCCAGTTTGCTTTATTAACTAACATTATAACGTTTAATAACGTTAATCTACTAGTAAAACACAAGTTATATAATTAACAACTCATAAACATGTATCTATCTTATGATATTTAGAAGATAAGTGTAGATTAGTGTTGATAACCGGCGTGGTGGAGAAAAGCCTGAGTCATTGTATGGAAGCCAAGTTAGCACATGAGCTAGCATCACTGAGAAACAGCATCAAGACACGTTTATTCTACACTCATTATAATAGAAAGAGCAACATCTCATTAAACTGAGTTCTGTAGTTATTCTGCTGTGGTTTCCATCCGTTTAAAGGCGCTCACCTCTTGCAGTTTTCGAAACTGAAACCTCCGAGCGGCGCCTGTCTTGCTACCAATGTCGCCATTTTGGTGCTTGTGTAGCTTTTGTTTCCCGGAAGTAGAGGAAGAGGGTCTTCTTCTTCTACTGCTTATTTCCGGCAGATTTAATGCATCACTGCCTCCCATAGAATCGACGTCACAGTTTTTCCTCTCTGAGATCTACAGTATAAAGACTAGTCCAGGGGTCAGCAACCTGCGGCTCTGGAGCACCATGCAGCTCTTTAGCCCCTCTCCAGTGGCTCCCTGTGGAGTTTTAAAATTGGAAATGAATAACTGTTTATTGTTTACATTTTCATTTGTATTTATATTTATCATTGTTGTAGGTCTATGGTACGACGGAGTATTAGGGCCACAATGAGGAAAACAAATAAATCTGAGATTTAGAGAATAAAGTCATAATATTACGAGAATAAAGTCATAGGTTTAACCCTCCTGTTGTCCTCGGGTCAAATTTGACCCGTTTTCAAACTTCATTATATCATAAATATGGATTTCTTTAATCTAATTGCCCCAAAATAACATGGAAGGCTGCCTACTCAAAACAATATTCTGACTAAAAGTTTACATATACCAGTATGTGGTAATACATCAACATTATGTTCCTCTGATAATAACTTTAGTCAAAATAATTCACAATATCTGCTTTTTTTTATTACAAAATTAGGTATAATTTCACGGAAATTAGGTTTATTAACCTTAATTTCCCCCCCAAAAAAGTGTAAAACTTAATAATTAGGAATGAAGTTGGCCAAAAAGGTGTAACACAGAATTTGGTGATCGTTTAAACTGTATGCTTTATTAAAAAGCTAAACCAGACCGGGTTCATTTTGACCTGGAAAGACAAAAGTTGCGTAGTCCACGGGAAGACAACAGGAGGGTTAAGAGAAAAAAGTCGTAGTATTTTGAGAAAAAAGTCCATATTATAAAGTAGTAATTTTACGAGTTATTTTTCTTTTTTCTTCTAAAGTTTTGACTATATTCTCGTAATATTATGACTGTTTTCTCGTGAAGTTGTGACTTTATTCTCATAATATTACGACTTTTATTCTCGTAATATTATGACTTTATTCTGTAAATCTCAGATGTTTTTTCCCTCAATGTGGCCCTAATACTCCGTAGTACATTTGCACTTTGGCCCTCACTGCATTAGACTTATATACTATATACTTAGACTATAAACTGTGTTACCTTCATCACAATGCTTAAATGTTTTGCGGATCAGGACAGATTGTTTTTTTTTAATTTTGACTAAAATGGCTCTTTTGATAGTAAAGGTAGCTGACCCCTGGTCTAGGGCAGGGGTCAGCAACCTTTACTATCAAAAGAGCCATTTTAGGCAAAAAAAATAAATCATAATCATCATAATAAACAAAAAAATCTGTCTGGAGCCGCAAAACATTTGGATTTGGATGTAATTCAGGCTAAAACTTTAAATGACATTGGAATTAAATATAATTATTTGAAAAATATATATAAATAACAAATAACATCTACATAGAGAGATACCACTACCGGGAACTGAGAAAAATGTAATTTGATTCAAATCTGGGTGAACCAGCCCTTCAGTAGTACTGAAGGTCCTCTAAAAGACAGCTAGTGCCTTGTTCTATTCTTAAAGCACTTAGATAAACTTTCTTTTTATTCACATGTATGTAAAATAAATAAAAAAAATGTACCAGCATAGCACAATGATGATGTTAAAGTGTAGCCACAAAGCAAAAGCAAAAAAACTAATGATTTAAATGAACCAAGCCATCAATGACATTTTCCTAAAGTATTGAATTAATTTGAATTTGGCTGTTTTGATGTAATAAACTTACCTGTATTATTTACTCCTACAATTACTTTGTAACACAAACATTGAATCACCGAGAAGCGAAAAGTATATTTCGATAGTCCCTTAATTTACTTCAGTGAAGTAATACTATTTATTTTTCACTTTCTGTAAGAAGTTTAACTGTACTGGTAAATGTGCTTGTGCTTGTGCCTGTAACAGAGTGTTTTTAATCACACTACCATGTTTTGTCCTTGACCAGGACCGATGCCAACTTGATGCCAGCTGGATGTCAAGGCCGACTAGGAAATGGGCTCCAGTGAGGTGGACAAGATCAGATAGTGTGCTTCCAAAACCACATGAGTGCATTATGTTGATTAAGCCTTTTATTAAAGCAGAGTGGGGAAAAACAGGTGGTTGAAGGTGTAATCGGTGGGATCTCAGTGACCGATAACAAAGGTTTGATGTGCTCTGACTTTAACCTGCCGGAAGTGTGTCTGTTTTCTCATCGTACACTTCCTTCATGGGATGTGTTATGTATTGTGAGAGGTTTTTCCAAAAGTTTGTGTTCATGTCGCACCTATTAACTTCAGCATGAGTGACCTCTTCATCTCTGCAGAACTCAAGTTTTGTGGCCAGGCATTGCTTAAACCCACAGACCTGAAATTCTACTCTATACCCCATAGGTTTTAATAAGATTAAAATGAGATTAAAATGATATCAATCTGATATCATCTCATCTTGCATTTAATGGCAAACAGCTCATTAGCAGTTTCAGTAGATAAAAGTAAATTTTTCCCATTTACAATATTATTTAACCGTATACAGTATATCATTGTTAAAATTCAGCCTGAAAGCACAGAAAAAGGGATAATTTCCTTCTATTAAACATTCATCACAGCATAATGCATCCATATAATCAGACAATCACAGAGCCTCTGAGTCTTCATGCCCAGCTGCGCTTGGCATGGAGCATCTCAATGAGCAGGTTTTTGCAGGGCACCTCACCACTCAGGTGTTTGCAGTACAGGTAGTCTTCAGCGAGGGTGCTGAGAGAGCGCAACTCGGACAAACAAAGCAGTAGATGAGCAAAGCGCCCGAGAAGGTGAGAAGAGGTGCACAGCGTGTACTCCAGCAGGGCTCCCTCCACCTGCTCCTGCACACTCTCTATGAACTGACGCTCCTCCAGCTGTTTCACATCTGGTCAGTGGGGCAAAGGGAAAGCAAAAACCGATGAACAGACATAGAGCAAAGGTTGTCATCATGTTTGCAAAAACATACAATGCCAACAATGCCAACGGGCTGCAGAAAGTACTACCCCCAGAGGAGGGACCTTTTTGACCCCTGGAACTATGGCTGAGGAACAACATTTAGACCCTGGTTCCTCTAGTTCAAACACATGTACAGTCCCTTAAATTAGTCCTGTACCCCTGGAAAAGCTCCTGCATTGCAAAGAGGCTATAATTGTACAGATGTTTGCATTACTAGATATTGAAAGATACTCACTAACCTGGGTTAAAGAGGATGAGGAACTTGATGCAGGCAAACTCTTGGCGGTCCACCTTGAGGATGTGGAGCTTCTCAACCAGCTCCTGACCTCTCTGGACCAGGCTGGCCAAGGAAAGACCAGCATGAGAGGCGATGTCGGACAGCTCCATCTGACGCAAAGAGCACACGTCCCCCATGCTTTGTAGCTATTTGTTGACTCATTTTGGTTCTTAAAATATCTGTTCATTGTTACAAATAAAAAAGAGAAAAAAGAGAGAGAGAAGCAGAGATGAATTACCTCCTGCCCAGTGACCAGGAGCAGGCTGCCCTCTTTGCCATACAGGACCTGTCTGGAGATGATGTCCAGGAGCAACAGTTCACTCCAGCAGCTGTGCAGCAACTTCATCTGGTCATTCACCTTGGAGCAGAGAGGAAGAGTTAAAAACAAGAGCCTCCTCCGTACTTTCAGCGATTGGAGCATCCCAATGCAGCACAGCAAAAAATGGTGGAGACTATAAGGACAACACGGAGGAAAGGGCACAGACAAACTGCTTGACATACTATTAGAGATTTATTTAAAGCGAAGGGTAGTCAGAATGTTTTTGGCATCATTGGGCAAAAATTCCATAATAACCTTTCAGTATGTTGTAATTCAAGTGTTCTGAGAGAAAACTAGACTTCTGTACCTCCTTATGGCTCTGTTTTCAGGCTTTAGAAAATCTAGCCCGTGACGGGAGACTTTGACCAATCACAGGTAATTTCATTGAGAGAGCGTTCCTATTGGCTGTGCTCGGGCTGGTGGGCGGTGCTTGGTACTTCCTCAACTTGATCTTAACATGGCTGCCGGGTCACAAACTTTCTCATTTTACAGCTAAACAGTACACTACAAGATGTTTCTGAAAACAGTTGAGGAGAGAAATAGGCATTACAGTAACAGAATATTGATCCGTAATTGATCAGCGCTGCCTAGTTTGACCATTTGATTGAAGCACCCTTTAGCGTCTATGCACCTTTAGCGTCTGTATGAGACGCACCAGGCTTTCAACTAACTCCAATGTAAATCCATCTGCACCAATAAATTAGAACAGATCAACTAACGTATTATAAAGAGCGAGAAAGTCAGCTTAGGGTGGAGGTCGGGGTCGATGGTTGGGTCAAACAAACGTGCACTTTCACCCAGGACACCACAGTTCGTGTCCCGTGTGAAACCAAGTCAACGCTGACGTTTAACAAGCGGAAACTGACACGTCATCCCTGACGCGTATAATACTGACGCTAGAGGGGTACCTAGCGTCCTATTTTGAAGCGTAGGGCCGATTACTAAGCGTCTGTATTTGACGAGTTGGGAGTGAGAACATGTTGGCTTTGTAAACCAAAATCAACACTTACCTTAAGTTGTTTGAAGAAGATGGATGCGCGAGCCCACTCTACGATGGAGAACAGCGTCTGGTCGGCCATGAGGCACATCAGGCTGAAGGTTCTGGGGTTGCCGTGCTTCTCCAAGGCCGCGTGCTCCTGCAGGAGCCGAGCGGTGATCTTATTCTGCAGCTGGAGCTCATCTGGATCGCAGCGCAAGAACTCCATCACCAGCGGAGGCATCCTGGGACCTTGTGGAGAGAAAGGTCCTAAGTATAGCTCGTCAGCAGAGCCCGGTGGACTTGCGCAGTTGTTGGCGTGCTCTGACTTGATGGTCCAGTTTGAGAAGGACTGGTACTGGGTGGCACCAGGTGAGCTGGATGGCAGGAGTGAACACAGTGTGGGAGGCTGGTAGCTGATACGATCGTTCTGTGCTGTGGGTAGAGAGGTGCTGTGAAGGACGGGAACTGGGTGGAGGCCACCAGTAAAGGTCAAATCTCTCTGGTGGGTTGAGGAGCCCAGAGGTGGACCGCCGTCTAATCTGAATCCACCTGCTTGAATCAAAGCCTTTCTCTGCTGCTTGAGGGCACGATCACGCTTGTACATGGGGCCAAACTTGTTCCTGCCGCCTCGCATCCGATCTGCACGAACAGCTGATGAGAACAGTTGATATTTTCACTGAGATGTGCACACACACACACACACACACACACACACACACACACTGTCCTAGTGGGCAGATAACCCCTTAGAGTGTACCTTCTTGAGGGTGAGACAACATTGTGATTAGCATTCGCCTTATTCCTCATCTTTAGGACCCACTGAGCAAAACCTAGAATGGACGTCTCAGCAAGTCGATGCTATGCTTAAGTGTTTTTAGAGACACTACAGGTCAAAAGATATCAACATGACACTTCCCCAGTTGTTTATTTACATTAAGACAAATGTTTTTTTGTGTTTTCGGAAATGTTATTTTTAAATATACAAAAAAGGCATTATGTTATTAAATGTGTGCTAATTTGCAAGAAGAAACACTGGATAAAACCAGGTACAAAATTCTTATCTAATTTTGTTGATGTATTAAAGTCAAAGTTTTTACGTAGGAAATTTAGATATCTCTTTGTATCACTCCATAAATCAGAAAATATTGTCAACATCCATAAAAAAATAAATACATTTTTACCATATTTTTAGGAATTAAATTATATTAAATGATATAATATAATTCAATGTTTGATAAATCAGGCTATGAATGATATATGAACAAACCCTGAAGAGTAAAACAATTTTGAACAGATATGAAACTTCCCCAGTTGATTCCTTACATTAAGACAATCATTTATTGGTACTACAAGTTTTACATAAATGATTATTATCTAATGCTAACTTTTTGTGAATTTAGGATAAAATCTACAGACGCAAATAGACAAATAAACACCTCAATGTGTATTTTGGATGTTTTCCTTCCACTAACACGATACAACAGTAGAAATAGCCTAATTCCTAGTTTTCCTGCAGGCTTTAAAATCATCATTCTAGGCCACATGAAGCAGATTTATTTATATTTTTAATATGCATGTAAGATTTCCCATTCACATGCACAGATGGATGAAAATCCCTCCTTACCTTCCAATCTCATTCCAACTTGAAGACACTTGTGAAATCTGCAGAATGGACACCGTTTCCTTTGGCTTATATCTATTGTGCACTCCTGGTTCTCTGCACAGGTGTACTTCTTGTTGTTCTGAACTGTTCTTTTGAAAAAACCCTGCAAGTGTTGAAGAAGAGGAAGGAAGTTATACTGTATAATATAACAATAACTGTTGGATAGGCATTAAAACAAACTGTAGCAGTGTGTTTTTACGCGCCAGTGCAACAACTCCATCTACCTTGCAGCTCTCACAGGTGAGCAGACCGTAGTGGTACCCTGAGACTTTATCTCCACACACTGGACACAGCTCCTCCAAAAACACATCAGGGCTGTACTCCATCCTGAAATTAAGACAACAGTAGACTGGTCTCTTTCCACCCTTAACCATTAAGTTAACGCACATTACGCACATTATAAACTGAAGAATGTTTAGAGCATCACTTTTGATTTAAGTCTGACAGCAAAATCAATAAATACATTTGAAATGATCCAGGAAAAGAAATGCACTCATAAGAAACAAGCTGGAGCAAATGGAGAATAAAATAGCGAGTTATCTAGTAGTACAAGCAACTGATAAAACTATATGACCATGCTGACCTACCTGTTGAGTGTTCAATAAACTGAAATCAAAGTTGGAGTAAATGCTGAGTATTCTTCCAGCTGCGTACCTGCAGATGTGAAGTGGACAGCTGTGATTCGAGCATCACTGGTCTCATGTCCTCATCCTGAGAGAGGAGGGACTCTCTCCATGGTCCTGATCCTGACCCGGTCTGAAGCTCCAGCCAATGAGCACGCTGTCTAATCACTGACTCACCTGTTTCTGTGTTTAAATACACCTTCATAGCCCTCTGAGACCTGGCTTTTGTCTTTTTTAGGGGGGTACAGGGGGTCTTTAGGGGGAGATAGCAGGTCAACAGTAGATGTCTCATAGAAGTGGTGTACATCATCTGAAAGCTGGGAACCTGAAGATTAATTTGAGATGCTGTGAGATGTGTGTCAAGTTGTTCTAGTCATAAATCAGAAATAAACATGAATTAATTCATTATTTAAAATTAACTGTAAAAGTGTATAAGGGTTTAGAACATTATGATTGAGGTATATGATGGTCATTCTCATGCTCTATTATGTCTCATAAGTTGTTGCAGCAATTTTTGGGTTGATACCATTTGTTACACAGAATTGGTGCTCAATTAAACCATTTTTTTCCACTAATTGATAACAAATGATCAATAATCCCTCCAAAATACCAAATTAAGACACCAAGACCTTGAGGAACACCATAGAAAAAGCCATGATGTGATTTGGTATCAAAAACTTTTGACATTTGGAGATTTCTGCAAGAATTGCATTTTTCGGCGATTTGATGGCGAGCACTTCTATTGTGTAAACTGCTCAGAAACCCCCTTATTGTCAATCTACCTAGGAAAGCCATCCATCCTCTGAATGCTCTAGGTCTCTAGTTTGTGGCTGTAAAGTTTCATGAGGCTGTGATTATCCTAGAGGTCACAACATGTCATTTTATACAGAGAGGTCGAGTTTAAAAAAATAGTCTCACTACAATGAATGAATGAATAAATTAATGTTTATTTCTGATTTATGACTAGAACAACTTGACACACAGTGCATCTCAAATTAATCTTCAGCTTCCCAGTTTTCAGATGATGTACACCACTTATATGTGACATCTACTGCTGACCTGCTATCTCCCCTAAAGACCCCCTGTAACTCCCTAAAAAAGACAAAAACAGGTCTATTGTGGGTCTCAGGGGATTAATGGACAGGTTGCCATAAAATTTGCTGAGCACATTCATGGTCCTCAGAAGAGGAACACATTTGTTGTATTGACCCCATGACCTTTCATCTACTGCCATCTTCAGGACAAATTTAGTAACATCACCTTCAGTATCTCTCAGTGTGGAAGTTTATTCTTAATCTTGGAACCAGAGTTTTCAAGTCACAACTATTCAACACCTTTAAGATCTCTGCTAGTACACCATAAAGACAGGAGGAGAGGAAGACTGGAGTTATGTGTGACATCATGTGACATCAGCTGTCAGCTTTTGGTGCAGTGGACAGGCTATTCACTGCGTTTTGGTCCAGTATCTTTCTGACCAGTAGATGGAACTGTTGTATTAAACTACAAACACGCCCACAACAGTCCAGCTGTAGTTTTAATTTGAGACACTGGTGGATTATATGAGGGGAGACAGACCAGGCAAAAACATTATTTTTCAAGATTTTTCAATACTATTTTGCTCCCATAACATGACTTCTTTCTGACTTGTGGAAAGAAAACATCCAAAATACACATTTATGTGTTTATTTTACTACTTTGTCTATTTGCGTCTGTAGATTTCTCCTAAATTCAGTAGCATTAGATTAAACATAACATTTCAGTAAACTTGTAATACAAAATGTAATGTATGGAATTTTACAGTCTATATCTTTAAGTTTTTCTTACTCTGAGCCAGAAATCTCCACTTCAGTAGCACTTACATGTAGGCCTACCACATTTTCCAGTTTAATTCCTAACTATATTTTGAAGGTTTATACACAGGGGTCTGTTCATATCTCCTTCATAGCCTGATTTATAGAACATTTTATTCCTAAAAAAATGGCGAAAAAAAGCTTTTTTTTATGGCACTGATTTATGGAGTGATACAAATATATATCCAAAATTCCCTCAGTTAAAACCTTTGATTCCAATGTGTCAACAAAATGAAACAATCATTTTGAACCTGGTTTTATCCGATGTTCACATTTCTGTTCTGGATATGTATGCAAATTAGCTCATATTTGATAAGATAATGCATCATTTGCATATTTAAAAATACAATTTCAGTAAACTTGTGATACAAAACATAATTGTCTTGATGAAGGTAATCAACTGGGGAAGTTTCATGGTGATATGTATTAATTAATTTCTTTACCCTATTCACCTGGGGTGTCTCCCCTTAACATAAATGTTAGATTTCCACAACCCCTCCCACCTCCCCAGACAAGCTGCCTTTGTATGTTTTGTAGTTTTAAACACAGTTTTAAAGCCTTCATTTTGTTACATGACAGAAGATAGACATACAGGAAACATGGGGACAGAGTGAGGGGGAATGAAACCAGGGACGTTGTGATTACATATTTAACAACTAGGATATGATAATCACATGCAGTTTGAGGCAAGTCCTAGTCAAGTCAGCACACTGACACACTGACAGCTGTTGTTGCCTGTTGGGCTGCAGTTTGCCATGTTATGATTTTAGCATATTTTTCTATACTAAATGCAGTACCGGTGAGGGTTTCTGGACAATATTTGTCATTGTTTTGTGTTGTTAATTGTTTCCCAATAATAACACTCCACATTAAACAAACTTAAGCAAGTGATTATCCAATTTAGTTGGCCGGCAAGAGAACTATGCAGCAATCCAATGAAAAGCCACCTCTTTTTTTTTAAGATTCAGTCCCAGTTGTTGTTTAACAAAGTCAGTTTTGTTTTTATCAGTTGATGAATATATTTTGCCACAATTTTCATTAACAAAATTAACTTCTAAGAGGTTTTGTGGTGCTAAAACAAAGTCAAGCTACTTCCACTTCCAAGAGACAGCTGTCACTATTTGAGGTCACTTGTCAGAAAAAGGTAACCATATAGGTGGCTTTAAGCATTTGAACAAATCTGTCATTTTTCTGGTGAGGACAGTTGCTGGATTTTCATGTCCATCTGTACACCCCCTTGCGATGTCCAAATGCTTTTCCAACTGCAAATTATTTACATACTTTTACTTTGCAGACTAAATTTCCAAACACTCCCTTAAACACCGTGCCAAGCAAACATGGTTTACAGACATGCGAGATAGCAGCACTAAGTTGACTCAATTGAACCAACAATGAATACCAACAAGTTCCCAAGACATCAAAACAACTCTTTTGTGTTGTTAACCCCATATAGTCGGACTTCTGAGAGGTTCATAAAAGCAGGAATAGTGAAGATACAAAGAAGATCAGGCAGGCAGCAGTTCGATGTTTGAACTTTTGGTCCTTCCAGTGTGGATCCTGATAGGAAAGCAGAGAGCTTGAGCATCTGGATGCAGTTCACAGGCGGTCAGAGCATCTGCTGGGATATGGGGCAGCTTTGCTTGATCCAGGAGCTCAGGGTGACTGCAGGCACTTCTGGCAGGAGCCGAGGTAGCCAGGCTGCTCAGGGTTCCTGCACAAAGTATACCCAAGCTTTCTTTACTTGCACTGGCTATAGACAAAGGTGAATGCTCTCCTCCATCTGTTTGACCATGGAGTGTAAGCAGAAAGTATGCTGTTGCAACCAGCATGGTACAGCCCTGTCTCCTAGAAGTGATGTTGCCATACAACTAAACTGCATTCTCGATTACGTTTGGAGAGAAGCATATTTTGTCGCGGATTACGTTTGTCTTTGACGTATCACAAATAGTCCGCAGAAGGTTGCAGCAAGGGGCGTAGTACAATGAGCGACGCATAGTGCAGGTGACATAGTATATCAAGCAACCGTGATTCTATGTTACGTGGTATAATCAAGCCCCCAGGAAGAGCGACGGTCGTTGATGCCAATTTTCGTAGTGACCCCGCCTCTTTCCTTCAGAGAGAGAGAGACAGAGAGAGAGCGGGGGGTTGGGAACAACTGTAGATTCGGCGTTTTTTCACATTAAACTCTGAAATTACAGTTGAGTTCGACCAAAGCACACTTGGTGATTGTTGGAAAGAGTAACAACGACGGTTTAGGTGAGTTTTATTTTGTTTCTGTCCAGTTTGAATGAAGTGTTTTACGATGCTCCGCTACATACAGCTGATCTCAACCTAAACAAAAATACACGTGGATGATGGCGCAAGCTGAACGGAGAGGGGGGGCAATCGTACTCGGGCAGCTTGGCGGAGGTCTGCGCTCTCCGAGTGCCATTCTAGTTTTGTTTCATTTTACAACGTTAACAACGTGTTTAAAACTGTTGAAAACTGTGACAGTGATCCGGGACAAATTACGTTTGTAGGTTGCATGGTACTAATGTAATATTAAATTACAGCTTTTTAATGTCTGTCAGTTGTTTAGCCACATTTACTGCTATATTTGAAGTTATGGACCAGGTTTCCTAAAGGTGACTCAGTCCACTCAGTACTTTTCATTTTTACTTTAGGATTCTGTCACATATGACTTAGGGTAAGAGAAATACAGAACAGACAACCCAAACCAATCATCTTTTCATTAAAAATAAAGTATTTCCACCTGTTTGGAATGAGCACATCTTTTCATCTGTATTCCTGTCTTACTCACCAGATCCCTCGGTTTGTGTGTAATCCACGTGTAAAGACAGGAGGAATCTCAGCTTGTTGCTTCAGCCCATGCACAGTCACTGTACGTATAAAGGACGTATAAAGGATGAGGCCTGGTTTGTTATCACAGGAAAGTCGGGGTCCAAAGTTTATATAGGGACGTGTATATCACGGCAGTGTTGGGATTACAATTATATATGCAGCTGTTTTTTTTCTATAACGGAATGATTGGAAAACGCATTTCCTTTTTCACACACAGGTTTGCCTGCATATGCATCCACTGCGAACATGTCCTTAATGCTTTAATAAGAAGCTGAGTTTGTCTGGGGGACAAGGTCCCATCTATCTCCCTGTGAATCTAACTTGGGATTTCCACACTGCAGAACTCTGTTTGAGAAGCACCTAAGTGGGATTTAGCGGAGAAAACATGAACCATGTGTATTTAGATGGAAGAGAGCACCGTGCAATCCAACTTTCACCATTTGTTCTTATGTTTATGTAGCCTCTGGGTTGTGTTTTTTGGTCTGGAGTCAGAGTACCTCGGATGAGCTGTGATAGTTCAGGCCTTATGAAGTGTCAAGTCAGTGTGAAAGCCGAAGCTGATGGTTAAAAACAAGTTAATTTTCTGTCATGAATCCAACAAACCACATGGGTACAGGATTGAGTGGAAGAGAGGTGACAGCCATGACAGTAACCTCCTAATCCCCCTTTACTGTTTCACCGAATGAAGAAATGAAAGAAGATGAATCGATCACAATGAAATTTTTTTTAATCAAATATGTTTTCACCTTCGCCTTTAATCAGTACCAAAAGCACATTTAGCTGAATGTAGAGATCTAATCTCGTATCGCACATTTAAAAACTTTTAATAGGAAATTACAATATCTATATTGCAGAAGGAAAGGATTTTAGAAACGGTGATTGCATTTTGGAGAACTGTCCAATATCATGGTACTTGGTTGGTGATAGGGTTGAAAAAATAGGCTTTATAAGGGCAGGGTAAATTAAGTTATTTGATTGAATTGTTGGAGTAAAGGATAATGTACAGCGAGCCGGTCATTGTTGTGAAAGAAACCCCCGACAGGGCGATACACAGTTGAAGCATTTTCTGAGTTGTGCTTGCGACATGAAGAACTTGTGTACTAGAAACTGTAGTGGTTGTTTTTTTCTTGAAGAAGGAAGCACGTAGGATGCAACAATCTGTTTTCAATGTGTATTCCAAACACTTGGGGCATTTTGGGGTAATGGTGGTGCTAGAATAATGATCGCAGGGTCACAATAATCATTAGTTGCCATTCTCCAGAGGCCATGAATATCCATACAATATTTCATGGTAATGAATAAACACCCACTTTGAACCAAAGGACAAACACGGCTCCCTGGGGGTCAAACCATATAGGAAGTCCAAAGCGATTTAGGCTTTAATCTTCTTGTTTTTACTAACATAATGATGTACTGATGATAAAAAAAAGTCATTGTTGAAATTTACATCATACCTACATTACAGTAGGTATGTTTTATATGTTTCGTAGGTATATCAAAGCGGACTTTATCAGTTACAAGTTCCGTCTTTTTGCAGTGCACATGTTTCAGTTTTTCAAGCTTTTATGTTTATTGGAAAACCCTTATTTCTCTAGAGGTCTGTATTATTCCCCACCTAATAATAAACCAATCAATACATGGAGCAATTTTCATTCTGGAACCGTGTGACCGTCCTGGGATTCAACCGAGAAGAGACACAAGTGCCTCAATTGAGAAATTACTTTGGTTATTTGTTCACCTTTGAGGTCTTTGGGAAAGCTTCATGAGGCAGCACGGCACGTAAATACTGTATGTCATTAAAAAGCTGTCATTACCGCCGCACCTGAACAGTGATTGAAGGGAGAATGTACAGTACGTGCTGTACCTGACTGATCTGTCGACACATCTGTACTTTCTCATGACTGCAAGAAAGTAAGATTGATTATGAACAACATGGGGCAGATTGGATTGTCCTTCCACATGTAAGAGAGAATATTGAACATTTCTAAAACATGTTCACTACCAATGTTCTGCCACTGGATATTCTGTTAATATCATGCTTTGAAACCAAATTTTGGTTTCTATCAGGATATGTATATCATGGCAGTGTTGGGATTACAATTATTTATTCAGAATGCGGAATGATGGGAAAACACACTTCCTTTTACAATATGTGACGTGAGACAACTACTTCTTCGTGAAGTCGGGGTAGATGTATTTGCCCCGAGTTCACAAGTAGGAACTCCGACTTTGAGTGGCGTTCTGTTGTACTTTTTCTAGTTAGGATGTCGGAAATATTCAAGTTCCGAGTTGTCTGTAATGCAGCTTTAGCTCCACCTTCTCGTGTCACTTCTGGTTGCAAAAAGAAACCAAGATGGTGATGGCCAAATGCCGAACTCGAGGCTTCAAAACCGTAGTCCACAAACCAATGGTAGACGTCATGTCCACTTCTACAGTTTATGGTGGTGTATCAAGATATATATAAAAGGGGAAATCACACAGTAAAAGTAAAAGCAAAATGATAATCTAAGGCATAAAATAGTGCAATGAAAATATAGGGCTTAAATATAAACACATAAAAAAAAAAAGCAAATGTAAATTCGTAACAAGTCAGGACAAAATAGCCTGCCATTGTCTACTGTAATACAAACTTACATATCTTTTTCAACTACCCCCATTTTTCATTATGGATGCTCTCATATTTCAGCATTAGTTAGTGCTCTAAATGTTTACCTGGTTGCTAAGGAATGCGTGGAAACATCATTTCAGCTCATATGGTATAAACCACCAGTCTGCATGTCAGTGCCAGCTGGTGACAAACGTCTTTCAGACTCACCTGAATGCAGCAGGTCACAGAAGGACAAGCCTCTCATATACACTCCTGGCACTCCAGCAAGCTGCTAATGTAGCTGCAGACAGGTGTCAGCCATCTTTAATGTTTATGAGTTCTTTTTCCTGTGTGCTGCTGATGTCATCATGAGCTGCTGTTATTAATGAATAATGTCTGGCAGTGGGAGCTTAGGTTTCAGTGCAAGTTCAGACCGAAAATGATTCCGTAGTTTCAAATGATCTCAGCAGAGAAGGAGCCTTTTTATAAAACAATAAACAAATCAGCGTCATAAGTCGGGTGAAACAACTCATATTACAGGCCCGAACAGAGCCACAGGGGCCTCATGCAATGACAGACTGTAGAATGGGGACTATAGCCTACTGGCTGGCCATGAGCTTTATACTTTATAATATTAGGTTCATATAGTACAGATTTATTTGCTTCGGAAGTGTATGCTTTATAAAATAACATTCCTATACACAGCCACAATATAAGTCATTTAAAATGAAAAGAGAGTTTTCTTCCTGATTTCTGCAGATATCTGAGTTTTTATAGTTTGAGAAGTCACAGCCTCTAATGCTGGCCTCCAGAGGTGGAGGCACAGGCTGAAAGAAAGTCAAGTCAATTTTATTTGTATACCCCAAAATCACAAATTTGCCTCAGGGGGCTTTACAGTCTGTACAGGATACGACACCCTCTGTCCTTTACAGTGCGACCCTCTTATCGGATAAGGAAAAATGGAAGAAACCTCAGGAAGAGCAACAGAGGAGGGATCCCTCTTCCAGGATGGACAGACGTGCAACAGATGTCGTGTGTACAGAGTAACAACATGATGAAAATACAACATAGACATTCTATATGACAAAAATAATACATATAATGTGAACACGTGAGAAGGTGGATCCAGGAGGATGTCAAGCAGCTTCCAGGCATCGCCAAACAGATAGAGCCAGAGCAACACGACCTCCTCTCCACGCCAAATAGATAGAGCAAGAGCAATACGACCTCCTCTCCACGCCAAACAGATAGAGCCAGAGCAACATGACCTCCTCTCCACGCCAAACAGATTGAGCCAGAGCAACACGATCTCCTCTCCACGCCAAATAGATAGAGCCAGAGCAACACAACCTCCTCTCCATGCCAAATAGATAGAGCCAGAGCAACACGACCTCCTCTCCATGCCAAACAGATAGAGTCAAAGCAACACGACCTCCTCTCCAACATGGAACCTATAGAGAAACTAGGCCTTTCTCATTTCCCAGTTTGTACATCCTCGCTTGCTCTCCTCGCCTCCTCTCCTCGCATCTTTGTCCCCTCGCATCTTTGTAAAGGCCAAGAGAAAGCTGAAAGTCAAGAGCGGGAGAGTCGAACTTCCCAGGAGAGGTAATGTAAACTATCCAATAATAAATCTATGAAAGACGAGTGGCCACAATCAATACAAGCCGGCCATGGTGTGGCTAACGTTCGCGGTAACACAGCCCACACAGGTTCTGCAAACCCTCACACGTCAGGTTTGAATCCAGTAATCCCTGCAGTGTGATTTCCATTTTGGAGTTTACACCTTATACCTGGCAGATGCACATCCTGTATCTGGGTCACTGAACAGTACATGTAGTTCATCCACCTCTTCAACTTGGTTTCATGACTGACAGACGGCAACAATATTTACCCAACATGCAACAAATCCCTTCCTCCTCTGTATGAGCTGTGAGTGAGCATGAGTGGAATAACTCAATTTGTTCCGCCCCGTCAAGCTGCTGGGTGAAAGACAAACAGCCGCCTCCTTGCCAAACAATTGATCATAAAAAAGTGATGCGTATACACGGCAGCACACAAAGACCGCTCATGGTTTGCGTTCAGTCAGGTGGAAGATACAGTGTGAGACAGATGTCAGTGGCTTTCTGCACGATGAAACCTGCCGCCCAACAACGTTTGGCCTCGATGTTACCGGCAAGCATTTCTCAGGTGATTCAGAGGCCAAGGTGACAAAACATGCTCACGGCACTCTTCACTGGGCTTTCATCAGATACCTGATAAGAAGAAGTAGTACCATGTATTTTAGATATTTCTCAAAATGTTTTAAGATATCTATAACAACCCTGTATAACATAAAAAAGAGTTTAAGCACAACTTAACCAATAAGAAACACTTACTGCTGTGTCTCGGACGCGTGTGGTGTCCACACCGACAGAGTTGCTGCTACAGTGCTGCTACTGCCAGCTCTTTCTTTCTACATAGAGTTTGCCTTTCATAATGGCAATTTCATTTCATTAGGGCCCGAGCACCAACAGCGAAATTGTTGTGTTATTTATGAAAATGAATCGCATTTTTGAGGGCCTTAAGGTGCTTGAAAAGTTGTTGAACTTTGCACACCCATCAGATGCGCCGTAAAAGTTATTATTTTAAGGGTCTCGGGCTTGGGTGTTGGAAAAATTGAGCTCCTCGTTCAGGTTTTACCTACATGTATGAAATTTGGTAGGCAGATGTAACATGTGGAGACGCACAAAAAAGCCTCTTGGAGGTATACCCAAAACCCAACAGGAAGTCAGCCATTTTGAATTCAATGTGCCATTTTCGCCCAGCAGGGAGATTCTCTTTTTCTAGTGACGGTGTTCCCCGCCCCCTACACATTAGCCCCGCCCCCTTTCATAACTCATGTACCGTTTGTCGTAGACTCCTGTGCGAGGTGTCATTGCACTCAGCAGAGTCAAGTCCACCGGCGTCCCGCCAGTACCCCCCGATGTGTGGGAAGGTGCGTTCGTTCATCGCTGCTTGCAGCTTTAATTATTATAGAAATTATAGAAATGGTTCTATAGTTGACTAAAAATTCATTTTAAAGCAAACCTTCATTACCTTGATGTAACATTTTAGACTTTTTTGATTGATAGTTTCTTTCAGTGTACAGTACTTCATTCTATCCTAAGTGTCAACGTGTCGAAATATCATTTTCAGTTGTTAGAGCACATGAAATCGTAGTTGGTTGTGAAACTTAGAAATAGATCAAGTGAATGTTGAAGAGTTTTTAAACAAACATACAGGGCTGTGAGTTGCAGTGAAGAGCAGGTGAGATTTGATTGTTAAACATGAGTGAAGGCGGCTTTGCCTCTTCACACGTCTGTAGATTTAATCCTCACACATGCCACATTCTTGGCGCTCTCATGTAAATATGAGATAAATGTTGAGCGTCTGACGCTCGTGGCCCCCGGGGCTCCGCTCTGGGCCCGCTGCGCTGAGCTGTGAGTCAGCTTCTGACAATGTGCTGTTTCTCTGCATCTTATCACAGCGGTAATCTGACATAACAGGTGTGAACGAACAGAGCAGTCAATCTGGCCGAGCCGCCACTCAGGTACGATACGGTTCTCTACCCTGAGGAAAACTGGGCTGTCTAAAGCGGCAATGCTATTGGCTGACCCTGAATCAGTGGCTGACACCTTGGTCTCCACAGATCTTGAAACAAACTCACTTTCTGCTCAACTCTGTCACCTGTTGCCCTCAGTCACATTACTACCATACTTTTCTTCACCTCGGAGAAAAACACTAATTGAGTGTGTGTCTGAGATAGATGACTGGCTGCCAGAGGGCGGGTATTTGTGCACTTTCTCCGTGTTTGATGATTTTCAATCCCCTCTTTAAAACCAGGGCTGCCACTATTGACTTTTCTTGTTAGACTCCTTTTACTTCTCTGTTTTGAACTGTACAAAAAATGGTAGACTTCAAAAAGAGCCTGACTGCATTCTCTAAAACAATGTGTCAATCTCACTTGTGCTAGTTTATCCACATTTTTAGTTACAATTTCAGCAACTAATTCATGCTGCAGCCACTGCTCTGGGCTTTGGGTATTTATAATTTGTGAAACTTAACTTTTATTTATGACATGAGGGAATTATTGTCCAATATGCTCCAACCTGCAAGGATACATCCAGTGGGTTTTGATGAGAAACACAGATGTTTCAGTCTATCATATTCTGCTCTCGCCTCAACTCACTCAACTTTGACACAGATTTTCTGACTCAAGAAGATGACAATGATGGCAATGAGCAGTAAACCAAATCCAAGCTTCAAAATGTCCCTTCAGAAGCCTGTGAGAGATGTCTCTGATGCTGACCCAAATCAACCACAGAAGACACCTTTAAAACACTCAAATCAAGACCAAAGGTGTAGCCAACTGCAATACACTGAAGCGTACCCCCACTCAGGATTACCACCAAAAATAAGAAAGGCAAAATAACAAAGTGGCAGGCTCTTCAAACCTGCCTCATGACTAAATTGTCAGGGTGCTCTAAACCAAAATCCCAAGCTGGTCAAACAGTTACCCAGTCAAAAGCACAACTAAACAAGCAAAAATAACCAAAAATGATCTAACAAAAAAAGACAAACTCTACACACATGGATGTTCGATCCCGGACGAGCCCCCATTTGTTACGCCCCACCCTTGGGCAGCCCTATTGGGGCAAACAACACTCCAACACTGACCAAAATCAACCACAGAAGACACCTTTAAAACACTCAAATACTTATTATTTATTAACAAAGAAACACGAACGAGACAATATGGAATCATAAGCTGAGAGGCAGCAAGACCAGCAGTCCCCACACCACAGGCCTCTCCCTTCCGCTGCTGGCACAGGAGCTTTTAAGCACTTCCTTCCCAACCTCGTTGAGCAATGCAGCACACCTGGGCAGAGCTACTGGAGAGGGAAAAAGGACAACAGCACAGAAAATACATACAGCCGTAACACACATTTGTGGGAAATACACTAGGATTGATATAAATTTGGAACTTTCCTTTAAGGATTTGTATGTGTAATAAACACTTTTTGTGTGTTCGTTTACTTTCAGTTGTGGTTCTAGTCAGCCTCTCCTGGAACCATCTGACTGATTTAGATTACTATAGTGTTATAGCCTACGTACGTTTAGTTAGGGTCAGTATAACAATATATTTGTTGCCTTAGGGGAGAAACAGGAGTGCAAGAGAAAGGAGAAGGGACTGATGAGTAATGGATATCACTTCTCCTTCAAGGTACTCAAGGGCAATAGACGAGAGAGAGAAGACTAAGAAAAGAGCAACCAGTTCTGAGAGAAGCAGCTGCTTATCAAGATAGATCTCGGTGTAGGTTTGTGAGAAAACGAGGTGCAGCACAAATGTCGAGCTGATCTGCTGTCAGGATGATGGAGGAGCTGGCCAGGTGTTGCCTAACACCTCACAATGTTACACACCTCAGGCAAAACTCACCTACTGATTCCTATGAATTCCTCTTCTCTTCTTTTCTCACTCTTGGACTCTCTCTCTCTCTTGCCTCTCCTTATCATTTATCTCTGCCATTCTCCCATACCCTTTCCTCTACTTTTTCTGCTTATTATTTCATTACATCACAGCTTGTGGGAAGCTTCCCTCAAATTACATTTGAGACATCAGGATTTTTTTTACTCTAGGATTCTGTTGTTGGTCTGCCCCCAAGCAGCTATTACAACATCTGGGTGGTGAAGCTACTCAATAATCAGTATGGACTTCATACTGCGGACTAAATTAACAATTAAGTATGCCATTACCAGCAAACTGTTCACACTGAGGTATACTCAAACAATACATCTTCTCTGTATCACGACTGACAACAAATGTAAATCAACATTACCCCTCACACTCAATTTAAAATGTTCCACTATTATTTTAAAATTATCGGTAACACTTTCTATGATGCCCATGTCTATAATGCACTATAAACATACTTATAATGTGTTATAATCAGCTTATAGCACTGTATAATCATAGTTATAAGCACTCATAAATATTCATATAATCATATAAAGCATTTTCCAATTACTTATAAGGTCAAGTATCATATATACTTCATAATTGCTGGTCCCCCACTGACTTGTTTTTGCAAGGATCATAGTGTATTATAATTCCCATATTTGTAATACATTATAATCATTTTATAATGCATTATAATTACTGTCATTCAAGCAGTCATTCCACCACTTTGAAAAGTCTGGACCAAATAGTGGATTGATTGCATGAATAGTTTTTTTCTGACATTCGTGGTCCCCAGACATGAGCCACGAGGTTTTTGGTTACGAGTAAAACGTTTCGACAATTATTGGATGGATTGCCATGAAATTTAATCCTGATATTTATAGTCCCAAGAGGATTAATCTCAAGGACTTTGTTGATGCCCTGACTTTCCAACTAACACCACCGGTCAACATTTATTAGATGGATTGGCACCAAATTTGGTTCAGGCATTCATGTTTCCGTCAGGATAAATAATTATAACTTTGGTGATCCTCTGACTTTTAAGTTACCCCAAATCATCAGGTCAAAATTTTGATTCCTCCAATTCTTTGGTTTATAACCAAATACCTGCAAAGCTAACGGCATTCCAATCAGCTTCAGTGGTGTGTTTACTGCTAATTAGGCATGCTAACACGCTAAACTAAGCTATTGGACATGGTAAATATCAGCATGTTAGCATTGCCACTGTGACCATGTTAGCATGCACGCTGTTCTCATTCACTGTTTATACTTATATGAAAGGTAATGAACTGTAATTTGTCTATAACTCAAGCAATTGTGAGCCAGGACGTGCGGCTGCCTCAAAGGAAATCAGGTGACGTAGTATAAAGAGTGACGATGTCCATGTAGGATGTCAGAGTGGATGGAGGGGTCAAACAAACACAGGACTTCCACCCAGGAGGCCACTGTTTGTGTCCGGTGTGAAACTAAGTCAACATTGAGTTATTTTACCTTAGTTTTGTTACGTAACTTACATACTGAGCCCTGCGTAGCTTATTATTTTACATAACAAACGTACCTGCAGGTTATGCACGGTAGGGCCTGCACAGCCGCACTTATTGCTCGTGTTGCCGGACATTCGTAGGAGAATGAAAAATAACTAGATAATAACTAAGATATCATATGAACTGTTTTATGTGTATATATTGTAGCGTGGAATATAGAGTATTTTTTATTCAAATTTCTTGTACGTACAGATATCTTTTCAGTTGAATTTTCCTGCCATTGTTGTGCATGTTATTCGACAAAAGACAAGATTCAAGAGAATGCATTTTTTATTTGAAGTTCTGACACTTTTGGTAAGATAGCAAATTAAAAATGCCTTCTTGATAATGTCCAGATGATCTCAATGGAAAAATAAATAACAAAACAATAGTAATTTACACACTCATTAAACAACACAAATACCATGATAAATAGCAGAATCAAATAATCAATGAATTATTTTTTTTTTTTTTGTACTTTACAATGGGATCATATTGTCTTTTTAAATAGATTTGTTTGATTTACTGTATACCAGCACGTTGCTGAGAAATAAATAAATCGCTGTCGGCTCTAACATGCAAAACTGGCTGTTTCTGAAGAACAGTAATTACATTTAGAACGTTATATACATCAGTTGGCTCACAGACCAACACCAGGAAAGCTTGGTAGTCGGCTAAAAATACATCACCAAAACTATATTTGCTTAATTGTCCCATTAAAAACAACTTTATCAACAACACTATTAATGCACCTAGGTAACACTTCATTTTACAGGTTCGCAAATTTCATGGCAATTAGGTGATAATTAGCAAGTAACCTATGTGAAATTTCTTTGCTGCCATATTACCCCAATATTTACCTCAACATTTATCGGAAATTACTTTATAATATAATTATTAAATAATGTTTATAATAAAGTAATTTTCATTACATTTTGAGGTAAATATTGGGGTAATTTGGCAGTAATTCCAAAGATATTTCAAATTGGTTACTTGCTAATTATCACCTAATTACCATGAAATTTGAAGACCTGCAAAACGAAATGTTACCTGCACCTATTAAACTGTTTGTTTCTGTGACACTGTTTGATTTGAACTCAATTTTCCAACTTTCCATACCACTAATAAACACTTCCATTGTGATATCTGTACACATATTGACAGCTATCTCTCCAACAAAATGAACCCAGTTGAAAAGCCAAATGTAGGCCTACACTGCTTCAATCCCCCGCCGTGCAGACAGCAGGTGTCACGAGAAGTTTCAGTTTCAAGTTTTCTCTTTCCTTTGGCTGGTGGAGGTCAGTCAGGTATATTTGGTGGATTCTGTCCTGCAGTCACTTATTCCCTGCTTACTGATTCATGTCTTGCAGGACAATTCTGGAGCCTGTGTGTCTTCACTGTTGTGTGATCACCGTTCATGCCCTGGGATGAACAGTGATGGTGGGCTGTCTCAAGAGGCAAAGTAGGAGGTCTGCATGGAGTACAGGCGGTCAATGGGGTTCCCCGCCCGAGCCTGAAAGGAGCCTACATCTGGAGTGGCCATGAAGCAGTCACTTAGACTCGTCAGAGAGGCATCGCTGTCGATGTCATGGAAGATGAAGTCAGTGCCTGGGAAGAGCAGAGAAGACAAGACACGGGGAAGTCAAATAACTGCTGTGGTGTTGGATATGAAACTGTTAGCAGGTTTTATAACGCAGACATCTATATTTAAAGCTTCAGTAGGCAACGCGTTTTGGCATCATTGGGCAAAAATTCCATATAACATTTCAGCATATTGTAATTCAAGTATTCTGAGAGATAGACTTCTGTACCTCCTCATGGCTCTGTTTTCAGGCTTTAAAAAATCTAGCCTGTGACGGAAGACTCTGACCAATCACAGGTCAGAGAGAGAGCGTTCCTATTGGCTGTGTTCCGGCCAGTGGGCAGTGCTTTTATTATGGTGAACTTGGCCCTAATTGGACTGATAATGAGGACATGGAGTGTAACGATTGTGCTTGAGCTGTCACTGGCTTTATTTCCTGTCATTACTAATACATTTTGATACGATTTAACTATTTAATTGCTGTTTTGGAACTGTTTTTCCCCATGCATTGTTGTCCATGGATCCATGTTTTTTGTTTTTTTGTAGGTTATTTGTTTCACACACATGACATCAGGAGTCAATACAGGTGCATAAACCAATATCCCCTTCACAAACACAAAAACACATTCACATTTCTTGTTATTTTTTTGTAATTATTGTAGCGTGTGTGTGAACTTCCCACAACTAAACTAAAACAATAACACAAAATTAGCTTTGTTAATGGAAACCATTTGGAACATTTCTGCTACAATATCAGAGTGCATGTGTGTATTTGTGTGTGGTTGTACGGGCACACTGTTCTCCCTCAGGCCAAATGTTTAATTGCAAGGATGTGTATAGTACTGCTCTGGGTGTCACTCGGTTGGTTTTATTGGGCTCACTGGGTCTAAATGATGACAACTTGATGGTTCATCCATTTTTAATCAGCCGTCACGCTTTATTGGTTCATTCCCATCACTGCCCATAAAAGGGGAGTGAGACATTGATAGGTGCCATCATGGTGAGGGTAAGAACACAGGGGAAGTGTCAATACATCAACACATGTGTTGGTTAGTTGTTATCTCTATCTGGTCCTAGTTAGACCTGCAAAATGTATTATAGCTTCCAATATTGCCCTAATAAAACTTCAAAACATTAGTAATATTATTAGTATTGCACTTCCATAAAGTTTGGGACTTAGAAGAGACGGATTAAAAAAAATTTAATTAACAGAGGCTGAGATATCCTGACTTTTATAAGTCAAGGTCCAAAAACACTGGAACCTACATTTCCCATAGTGCAACTTCATAATATCTTCAACCAACACGTTTCACATCTCTGCACAGCTCCGTACTATAGTGAGATTAATGGAACTAGTGGCTGCGTGGAAATAAGAAAACACTGCTATACTCCTCTACTGTGGCAGAGGGCTGCAGCCTATCCCAGCATGCAATGGGTGGCAGGTAATGTGATGCTCACCGTAGGGGTTCATGTGGTCACCGGGCATCTGTGGTGGCGTGAGGCCCTGCTGGAAGGGGTCAGTGTTGTAGCCGTTGTGCTCCATGGTCACCAGCTGCTGCTGCTGGTTTGGAGGTAGATGCCCTGAGTAGGAGCTGAGCAGTCCCTCCATACAACCTGATATCCCCTCTGTAACAGTCAGTGGCAACACGTGCAAACAGGGTTACAACTCTCAGCTGTATTGGTCACATAATACAGGCACATATTTTAATAATTTAATTTAATCAAATTTCAAAGAGAAAAAGACGAAAGAAGATGTAGTTTTGTTGCCTAAACCTCAAGACGTTTTGGTTTTATTACCTAAAGCTTACTGTTTTTTTTTTTGCCTAGACCTAAATAAGTTGTAGTTTTATTGCCTAAACCTAACAGGTTTTTTTTGCCTAGACCTAAGGAAATTGCTAAAAAAGTTGTAGTTGTATTGCCTAAACCTAAAGAAATTGTAGTGTTGTTGCCTAAACCTAAAGAAGTTTTAGTTTTTTTGCCTAAACCTGAAGAAGCCTTTTTGTTTGTGTTAAAAACGTGATGTCTCATTCAGTATTACAACATGTTAGAACGTTTTAAGTTTCCCTTTCACTTTTACAACATAGTAGTCGTAGTAGGCCCCTACTGACCCACATCTATGGTGCTTAAAGCGACTGATAACGCCTACTTAATGGCCTGATAACATTCAAATCGGGTGCATCAGATAGTTATCCGATCCACCCAAGCCACATGTGGTTACGTGTAAAAGGGGAATATGTGAAAATGTATCAAATTACATCTGGATTTTATCCTGATATGATACATTTGAAATGACAAGTAGGCTATAAATGGGCTTTTGTTGCTCAGATTTTATGTGTTTATTGTTTTAACAGTTGTTTAATTTATTTATTTTACTACTTGCCTTTATTTTTGTGAACACAGACACTACATCCATGTTTTTTTGCCTATGAATGCTGCACAACAAATGGTTTTCTTATAAAAGCACATACTGTAAATGCATTGTCTAAACCGACTGGCTGTTTGATCTCGAGGATATCTCACCCGTCATCCAGGAGGCTTCATCTCATCCTAACATCAATTTCAAACAGCCCCCATTTGCTGGTTTGCTTTGCTCATTTGGTTAACAACAGCAGTTTCCACTATAATAAACCCTGCTTCTATGCCAATATTGACATGCTGGAAGTCCCTGAACAGATAGAGGCAGTGCTTGCCAAAGCACTGAGACACTTATCTAAACTGTCTGCTCATATACGCTGTGAGACCACAGTGGCAATAAGCCGTTAGCTATGAGGAGCTGTGCTACAGCGAGAATCATGGCTGTGGCCCACTCTTTATAGCTGCCGCTGTCGGAAAAGCTCATATTTACCAGCAGATATGTCACTCTGGCTTCCGAGTATTGGACTCATTCTAAAGCCTACAAAACAGGAATTGTTTGCGGAGTGACTCTACTCTGTTTATTGCTCCCATAATAAATGGAATATTTCAAGCTGTTTCTCCAAATAATTCATAAATTACGTAGCTTTCATTAATCACTGTTATTACCAAATGGACAGATTAGGTCTTGCAGATGGACATTAATTGTGCTTTTCCTTTTATAGCATCAGAGGAAGCGGCTAACCAGTACAGTATATACACACACACACATGATAATTCCTCACCTTGGCCTAGCCTTTGGCTGTTGTGTTGCTCCTGCTGTTGCTGTTGTCTGCGGGCTAACTTCTTAATCTGTAAATAGATAAACAGTAAAAAGCTTGGTATGGCTGACAGGCATTTACTGAGGAGACACTGACTAAACAGATGTGAAAAAGCTCACATGTCAACCTTCTCCAAATTATACATTTTATAATCTCATTTGTTAGGGTTAGTTAAGCCAGATAACAAGAATATACCCTGGGTATGTTGAATTTACTTCGTAGTACAGGCCTCTGACCCATCAGATGGTTTGTTACACAGAACCATCTGAGAAGCCGTCATTGGAAACTGTTTGGAAAAGGGGCGGGTGCTTAAAAAAAAACTTGGCAGGTGATTGGATGAACCATCTGTCAATCAAACTCTTGCCGAAGCCAGTCGTGAGAAGAGCGGAAACATCTTTTCCATCGAGAAAAACCTTCAGTGATGTTCTTTGCTCTTCTTTCAATAAAGAAATACTCTCCAGTTCTGATATAACTGATGCTATAACTGTCGCCTCTCGGTGTCGTCTTACACACCTAAACCACTCCCGTAGCTGCCAGTAGCTCCTCACAGGACGTCGATTAGTCCAAACCACTGTTGTTCGGACACAAACTCTCTACTTGAAGCCTGACAAGATGGATTTTCGTGTGATCTTGCGATCCTGCAATTCTCGAGCAATCGCGTGATTTCGCAATTATCCAGCTACCGTGCAAAGTAAGAGCTCTACGGCACAGAGGAATAAAATATATCAGGCTGTGATACAATACTTGTTTGTTGATACATTCCCTGTTGAAATGGTAATGGTGACCATTACAACATAGACCATCTTTATCAAACATTATGTGACTTGACTACACAAGCAATGTAATGATTATAGATTGATAACTGACTGCAGGCCTATTAGATATTCAGACTTTGACAAGCTTATTCCCCCAAATGCCACCAAGCCGAGCAAATAGTAGATTATAAATTCTTGATCCACTGAAGCTTAACTGATGTGGTACTGGTTTAGACAATTGAGCACTTTTGGCAAAAAACAAAACATTTTCTGGATCTGGATAATGACATCAATTCTGCCTGCATTGTGATTGTGTCTTGTTACATATTAGGTAGGCCAAGTTGGTGGACTTGACAACAAACATGGTGCTTCACGGGTCAAGAGAAGCAACGTGGGAGACTCTCGAGGGACCACTAAGATGTGTGAGGTGAGGGTCATGTGACCGACAGAGACAGCTGAAGTGATCCATACTAAAAAAAGAGGTTAAATATTATTTTATTGATATTAATCAAAAACATGCAGAAGAGAAAGTAGGTTAATAGATTGATTTAAGTGCATATATAAGCCCTTGGCCGCCGCAGTCCATGGATGTGAATGCTCACAACTCATACGCATGGAAAGGTTACCTTCCATCCAACATGATTTGAAAGAATCATTACCCATAATACAATGTGTTGACAGCTTGTTTTTGGTGTACTTACCAACCATTTAGGACTTTTGTTTGTGTCAACGTTGACTTGACCCAAGTTTTGTTACGCAACTTAACTAACGCCACATATGTAACTTACGTAACTTGCGTAACAAACAGTTATTTTAGGTAAGAAACACTTATTTTAACCCAAACCACAATCTTTTTCTAAACCTAAAAACTAAGTAAACCTACATTGGAAGTTTATTTTGAAAAGGCATTCTATAGAGAGCCAAAGTCACGCCCCTTCCGGTGGATGCCATGGGACCTTATTTCGGAAAAAAATATGAACGGTAGTCAACGGAGAGAGAGAAATATTTTTTTGATCACGTTTGAATTGCTGCTTGAATCACACATGTGATGTTTGTCAATTTAAAAGATAATTTTACAAGTCAAGAAAGTCACAGTTTGTTGTTAAACTGTTGAAGTATCAGACTGTGAAAATACGTAGTTAGAAAGACTACACACCCAAAAGTCGCGTAAGTGATGTCTCTCTCTCTGAAGCTACGATGCATCTACTACTACTGTTCATATTCTTTCCAAAATAAGACCCCATGGGGTCCACCGGAAGGGGCTTAGACTTAGGCTCTCTATGCCTGTAGCAAGCGGAAACTGACACACCATCCATGACATGTCCAAAATTGATGCTACAGAGGTACCAAGAGCGTATAGTTTGAAGCGTAGGGCCACTGACCGAGCGTCAGTATTTGATGAGTTGGGAGTGACAACGTGTTGGCTTTACTGACCTTTGCTCTCTGATTCTGGAACCAGACCTGGACCACACGTACACTGAGTCCCGTCTCCGCAGCCAGGGTCTCTCTCACCTGCAAGTCACAGCACACAGTCACACCCATCAGCCAGTTTTACACACTAACATCATGTGTGTGCTAATTAATGCATATTTCCCAAATTTCAGACAGGCATAGTTTTCATTTAATGAATTTGCTGCTGTTAGTACCTTTAGCTATGAGCTACCTGCTCAACCGTCGCCTTGTTGAGAGCCGTGCGGAGGCAATAGAAATGCTCCCAATCTTGCATTTAGCACCTTTAACTTCTTTTATCAATGTCACTGTGAAAAGGTTGTCTTTTTCCATTTTTACTGAGCCTTGTTCCCCAAAATTAACAATGTTTTGTGTCTGCTTAATTGTCATTTTCAGTCGAATGTTTCAGTTTATTTGACACCATGTCAAGTAGTGTGTATAAATGACATCAGCTTGTTTAGTTTGTTTTATGGGTTCATAGGATGTTGTTGTCCTGCCTGGGATGGTGAGGTAGATCAGCTGCTCAGCAGCTCAATCAAGGAAAGTGCAAACAGGTTTGTCTCATGATGTCCTCTTAGCAGGGAGTGGCTGGGCTCTGTTAACATGTAGGATGATATAGGTGAGATAGTTCTGCAGTAAATTACATTATGTAATGTTTGGTGATCTCATTGGTATGTGTGAATGTCTCTAGATAGATTGAGATGTCAGCAGTAATTTATAGATCTTGTATTAATGGTCTGTTCAGTATTCTGTGTGAATTAGGATGCTTGCTCGGTTTAGCTCCCCCTACACTTACCTGGTCAGGTGGTACGTTCCAGTTAGGTGAGGCTGAGGGGATAAAATCCCATTCACTGGAGTAAGAGGGGGGAAAGGAGGTGGCAGCTTGCTGTGAGGCTGCAGCTTTCTTTTGTTTGGTGTTTTTTTTACTCAGTTGAAAGGTAGTTTTGTTGAGTTTTTTGCCCTTTGTTTCAGGAAACCTTTTGTTAATAAATGCCACTTTTTTTGCGCTACTCCTGTTTATCAACGTGGTTCTTCAACATCCCTTTTTTAAAATTTTCCAGTGCCAAACCACCTCATCTGCCCTTTATATAGAGTGGTGGTGCGACAGTAATTTATGAACAAACTGGTGCACCACATTATTTCTTTCTTTTGCCTGTTAAATTTAAAATATCTAGTAAAATATCTCACTACACTCAATTGTCTCCACTCACCTTTCTGCAGGGTTTAGAGGAGACCTCAAAGGAGGCCTTGAAGGCTCTCCTCTGCACGGTGTTGAGGATGGTGCGTGGCCGTTTGGGCCGGCGGGGGTCTTTGTTGCCTTTCCCTGCTGCGGGGCACTTCTCTGACTTCACATCCACATCCTCATCCTCACTCTTATCTGTCAGAAAGAAACAAACACACACACAAGACTTTTATTTTTATTTTACTGCAGATTTGACTTGACTGCATTCAAACTTCAACTTAGAGATTAGTACATTAAGTAATTAATTGGACGTGTTTTCATATTCACAAAGTTTGTAATAGCCTACAATAGTGTTACCTGAGTCTGAGTTGTCTGGACTGACTGTGCTGAGCAGGTCCCTCTCCCTCTCGTAGTCACTCTTGCACAGCAGCTGACCTTCTTTCAGAACAAACTCGTCTCCTTTGCACAGCTGGCGCTCACAGACGCAGCAGCAGAAGCAGCTGAGATGGTAAACACTCTCCAGAGCTCGCATTACAAACTCTGTGGGTGCTATCTTCTCCAGACAGCCGCTGCACTTGGTGGCAAACAACCTGAGGACACACAGGACAGAGAGAGAGGAGTGTTAACAATGACTGGACTGAATATTTTTGGCATCATTGGGCAAAAATACCATAATAACCTTTCAGCATATTGTAATTCAAGTGCTCTGAGAGACTTCTGCACCTCCTCATGGCTCTGTTTTCAGGCTTTAAAAAATCTAACCTGTGATGGGAGACTGACCAATCACAGGTCATTTCATTGAGAGAGCGTTCCTATTGGCTGTTCATTCAACGGAGGCAGCTGTCAATCAACCAAACGGTCAAACTAGGCAGCACTGATCAAATATGAATCAAAATGCTGTTACTGTAATGCCTATTTCTCACCTCAAATGTTTTCAGAAACATCCTGTAGTGTACTGTTTAGCTGTAAAATGAGAAAGTTTGTGACCTGGCTGGTGGGCGGTGCTTGGTATTTCCTCAACTGATCTCAACATGGCTGCCGGGTCACAAACTTTCTCAAAAGCAGACAGAGTGCAAAACACCAACCCTTTTTATATTGCATACACTGCACAGTGTGTCATTACTGTACATATGTATGCTATAACTTCATCTTTTCACAACAAAAGAAACCAGAAAAGAAGCCAGATGTGTTTCCAGCTAAATGAATGAGTTATTACTTAGCACTCGTGTTTAACCCCTTCATGTGAAAGGCTTTTTGATGTTGTAATGGGCACACAGGAGGCCCGCTCAAAGGGCTGATTCAGATACAAAGAATAGGGGACAATTTTCCAACTGCTCCCCACAATTACCCAATGAGGCAATTTATACTGTATGACCTTTAAAAAGGAAGTGGGTGCTATTAGATGAGGGAATATTACTGAAACAATATGTTCTGATGTAGTCCACTGTGACAAATTCATGATTTATTTCCCCATAAATATATTTTTTTTTTACCAGAGATGCCATCAAATGAGCCACAAGTTGATTCCAAAAAAACCCGCCAATTACATTAAACCACAATTAGGAGAGCATGAAAACAAAAGGCGAGCAGGGTAGAGGGTTGGGAGGAGGAAGGAGGTAGCTTTAAGGCAGGTACAGAAGGGCTCAGTGTTTGGACAGCTGCACTCCTCCTCCTCCTCTCTGAGTGGGACTACCCTCCTCTATTCAGCAGCTCTTTCTCCCTGCTGTCCAACTCCCTCCTTTACGTTTACACAATAACACTACAGACACGTTATTGTAGATATCGGTAGCTGTGAAGTACGAGCACGGTTCGAATGTGAAGCTGCTGTTTGACATTTTATGAACTGCTTTGGACACGTTGCTGCTGATAAGCATGTCATGACTATACTGAATGTACCTGAGTCAACATACATGTAGTCAGTTTGAGAAAAAATAGCAGCTAATGCTCATTGCAAATAAAAAATAATAAAAAATCAATAAATAAATAAATAGTATTATTATTAATGATAAAAAATACCAATAACAACAATGGCAATAATAAGAATGATAATAGCAATAATAATAATTTTATAGTTTTGTATAATTTCTTAGAAATAAATTCACATGTAACTATACATTTTATTTACATATAGTTTATGTAATTTTTCAGTAATTATAAGGGAAAAGGACAATTTGTACACTTCCAATTAACTCACTCACAAATATTCACATATTTAAATTTAAATGTTTTGAATATTATAATTAATTAATACTTGAATTCAAATGAATAACCTATAGACATCTTTTAGTCAGTGCAGGTCTGTTGAACATGCAAAAAAAAGTTAAGTTCAAAGAAATAAAGAAATAAATAATGACTGAATATTCTCATTAGTTTAAATGGAACATTTCTTTTTAACCTGGAAATCAACAACCATTTTAAAGTTTAACACAACTAAACTCAAATGATAATCTCTTATATTATTATATATTCTATATAATATATATTATATATTTACCGTGTAATTAGTACGAAATTATATAGTTGGAATATATTCAGGATATTACTAGTTTATTTAGGAATTCATTTGTTGGTATTTTCTTCTTTATAATGTGTAACTGAGAGAAGTACAGTACAAGCACACTGGTAGTCTTGCATGGCTTCCAATGTGATGTACTCTATGGCAAATAAAGTTACATGAACTCAATTGAAATTATGATCCATCCACCATCAATGAAGTGTTGAATCTGCAAAAATTCAAATGAGCTGAACTACTAAATGGAAGCTCCATTAGAGCTTGTTACTATCTCCGAACCAGTCCAATAGTTTTCATGACCTCTTTTTGTATTCTTAATCCTCTGTTTTTCACACATTTCAGTTGGACAAACTCATTTGCAGCAATCACAGTGTGGTTGGTTTGATAAGCCAACAGTAACTCTTTGGTCGGAGACAATGTGCCGGTCAGCTGCATGGATTTTAAAACGATGCCAACAGCTTTGGTGCAGAATAACTCAACAACACATGGCTGACACATGGGCCTACAGAAAGCTCAAATGGTTGTTATGATCTAGAAAAGAAAATGACAGCATCATGTCAAGCTGTTTTTATTTTATTTAGTTTAAATTTAATTTAACAAATTATCCATCTACTCTGTTCTCTAGCCGATCTGGGAACGTACAGATCGAGAAAAACATAAATATGAAAAAGAGGAGAAAAAGAAAACTAAACAGCATTGAGAACATGTACAAATATGTTGTATCATTTTTTTGTGAGACTTTACTCACCAGAAAATCAATAGCATTGTTTGATCACGTAAAGGTCCCATATTGTAAAAAGTGACATTTTCATGTCTTTTATATTATAAAGCAGGTTTAAGTGCTTTATAAATACTGTTAAACTATCAAAACGCTCAACATACAGAGAGATACACACAGCCCGTATTCAGAAACTGAGCTTTTGAAACAAGCCGTCCATTTGTGATGTCACAAATATACAATATTTAGACCATTACACGGTTTTAAATGTAAAACATTCTAAATGTGTCCCAGTTTATTTCCTGTTTCAGTGTATGTAAATAACATCAGCTGACAGGAAGTAAACATCGACCCAAACTGTTGCCTAGCAACGCAATTCCATTGAATGCACTAAAACGGAGCGTTTCAGACAGAGGGTAAAAACAGGTATATTCAGACAGACAGTATGAGGAAAATAAAGTTTTTTTTTAACATTACAGCATGTAAACATGTTCTAGTAGAAACACAAAATACAAGTATGAACCTGAAAATGAGCACGATATGGGACCTTTAAAAAGTTTCCCCTTTCTGTTGTGGACTCTCCGTGAGCTTTGGCCCAGCACAACCATTTGGCCAAATGTCAGTAATGCACATAAGATATCTCATAATCCAAAAGGCAGATTTTCATGAAATTTACAGAGCACATTTATTCTCCCAAGAGGATAGACCTTTTGATTTTAAGGACCCCATGACCTCTCCCTAGGAGACACATATTAATAATAACAGTAACATTGGATTCTGCTGCTGGTTCTGTCCAACACATGTGGGGTCTACGGAGCCTTCAGCTTCAAGGAGCTGCTATAGCGAGGCTTTAGACCTAAACAAACAGCTCCTACTGAGGCTCTAGACTTTTAGTCTTCTTTATTTTAAAATCTTGTTTGGTGCAGCGTTCAATGTGAGTGAACGTTTGTTCCAACAGAGGATTCATGAAAAGTCCTCTGAGGCTCATTTCAGTGAGGACCTGGACCACCACTGCTAGGGGCCACCTCTTTGGAGGAGCCTCCTTGACCCCCTGGCCCTGTGCCCTATGCTTCCACACTGCTCCGGCGGCTTAACAAGCATAAAGAAGTACAGGATTAAAGAGGATAAGAGGAGTGGAGAAAGGATGAAGCAGTAAAAACAGACTGTGTGTGTTCCTTCACTGTTCTCTTGTTTGTTCTCCCTCCTCAGGGAGCCGGGTGACCCAAAAGGAGGAGGCCGGGTGGGTGGGTGGCGGCTTCGGGTGGCAGCTTGTTGGGAGTTTTAATTAGTAGGCGTAATCAAAAGATGATTGTGAAGGAGGCAGGGGGCAAATAAAAGCGGGATTCAGAGAGTGGGGATGTGCTGTTTGCTCAGCCAAAGCTCAAGAAGTCAGAGTAAGGCCCTCGGGATTCTCTGGGGACTCACTTCAACATGTTTGTCAGCAGGGAAATGATCTCAGCAATCAATCAGATGCACTCATTTATTCACCTTCTGGAGGTTCACTTTACACCGGAGGAGTCTATCAGAGGTGGTGGTGTTGGGAAAAGAAGGACGACAGGGAAGTATTTGGTTAAGTGAAGGTGAGGCATGTTAATAGAAAATGAAATAATTGTATCCTTTAGAAAGTCAGCCGATTAGACTGTTGTCAGGACATTAAATAGGTGTTATCAGTCGCTATAAGCACCATAGATGTGGGTCATTAGGGGACTACTTCGCTTACTACGTTGTAAAAGTGAAAGTGAAACTCAAAAGCAACACGTTCTAACATGTAAAACTGAATGGACCATCATGTTTTGAACACAAACAAAATTTTTTTTTTAGGTTTAGGCAACAAAAAAAACTACAACTTCTTTAGGTTTAAGCAAAAAAACTATAACTTCTTTAGGTTTAGGCAAAAAAACAGTTAGGTTTTGAACACAAACAAAAAGGCCTCTTTAGGTTTAGGGGAAAACAATGTGTTTTGGATTGGAATAACTACGAACACAAACACAACTACACATTGTTTGTTTCACACAGGTTGCGATCTCTGGTCTCCTGGGGGAAAGCCTCGACCCCTTATGGAGTTTCACACTGTCTATACGACAGCGCCTGACTTCCACTTCTGCTCCTGTCATAATTACTACGGTCACCAGAGGTCGCTGTCGTCTTCTTTTATACCATCTTTCGGTGATCTACAATGTGAATAGATGATAAACCTACTAGTGGGTGTAGTAGGCCCCTATTGACCCACATCTATGGGGCTTATAGCGACTGATAAAGCCTATTTAAAAGCCTGACAACTGTCTAAGACAGGGATTACAAATCAACAATTGCAAATGTAATTGTGAAATGACCCGAGGCTCTTGGTCGATCACCTCAACACACACACACCACACGTCAGAGGGTAAGAAATCCCCTGGATAGAGATGAACTAAAATATCAGAGAATCAGAGCGGCTGCATGTTGAAGCAGGAACCACGGAGCCTCTCGTCTCTTCTCTTCTGTGGTTTGCTTCAAGGGATTTTTCTTTTTCGGTTTGTGGTGCAATGTCTAGACAGTATGCTGGGTTCCAATCAGTACAGACGCACACTCGCTGTCAGTAAGTTACTGAATTGTGTTTCGGGGAGTGTCACTATTGTTATTGTTCAGCCCGTTGTCATGGGAACTACACTCGGAGACTATTGTCTTTCTCTGTCTCACTCTCTGTCCTGCTGGTCTCTTGCTCTCTAACGGGCAGACAGTTAGGGAAAAATCGTTAAACATATAAGTCCCTCATTAAGAGTTATATGATATAACAATTTAACAACAGCACTCAGGGCAAAAGAGCTTCGGCTAGACGAGCCGAGCGTGCACTAGTACTGTATTTAAATCACTGTTTTCATTGTTCACTTTCTGTTCTTTCACGATATAATTTCAACAAATCATTTTGGTGGAGCACACATGGAGTTGAATATATTGACTCTGTCCTTGTAGATATGGTTCAAACCATTTCTGTAACAGTAAATATGAGATTTCAGAAGGAGATATGTAATTTCCTGTCTATTTCTGGTGACTTCCTATCTTCAAACCCACGGTATACACTCGTTAGGTTGCCTCGTTAGGTACACCTGTACAGTCTAATGCCAGAAAGTCAACTATTATGATGCCTATAACATTCAGTTCTCATAAAAGTGTTAATTAAATTATTTGTTTAACATTAAGGTCATAGTTTGTGATGGCGTCGTACTGTTTCCGTTCGTTACATGCATACAGTCTCTTTTCAAAATAAACTTCCAACTTGTTTACTTAGTTTTTAGGTTTACTTACGCAACAAATCTACTTGGTTTAGGAAAAGATCTTGGTTTAGGTTAAAATAAATACTTTGTTACGTAAGATAAATATGTTTGTTACATAACTGGCGTTAAAAACCAAGGTAAAATAAGTCAACGTTGACTTGGTTTCACACGGAACACGAGCAGCGGTCTCCTGGGTGTCCTGTGTTTATCTGACCCGTCCATCCTCCCCTTCCACTCACCCTACACAGACTTTCTCACTCTTAATACTGCATCAGTTGCTCTGAGCGTCTATTAATGAAGCAAATTGGAGTTAGTTGAAAGCCTGGTGCGTCTCATATAGTCGCTAAAGGGCAGTAAATATCAGACGCCGAGTGGCACTGACCAAGCATCAGTATTTGACGAGTTGGAGGTGAGAATGGGTTGCATTTATAAACCGCCTGCGTCAAAACTGTCCACTTTGGGGATTTCACAACTGTAGAATCTCCTGAGGACCTCTTGGCTATTGACTCACCCCCCCTTCACTTTCTTTGACTCTCTCTGTGTGGTACTTGGCATCACATTTTGTTCTGCTTTGTCGCCAAGAGAAGGCAATTCCAACTTCAGCCTATACTCGCTGTTCTCTTTACAACAACACTCTCCAGCTCGGCTGTAACGGTGGAACAGACAATCACCTCCACCGGCTGTTTAAACACGGAGCATGTACCTGACTGATACTACAGTTTAATGTGTGCAGTGCATTGGGTACTCTGCTAAGTCTGTAAGGCAGTGTTGAAGCAGGAAGAAATTCAGCATATGTACACGTACTGTAAATAAGTAGCTCATGCACAAACATACACATATATAATATGCATGGAAACACAAATGCACACACACACACACAGAATCCTGAAAACAAGACTGTGAGGATAGTCCTCCCGTCTCATGCAGCGTGTCCACCACCACTCCATCACAGCCAAGATTTAATATCACATAACCTGCCAACAGCTGTCATGGCAACCTGCCCTTTCCCACAATACAATTTCCCCATTGTCCCTGAGCACTAATGTACAAAGTCTCCTTTCTCCCTCTTTGTATCTTAAGTCGCCTGTAGCCTGTATTAGATAGTATCAGTCTAGAAATAGCAGTTTACAGTTGGATTCTGAGTTTAATGTCATGTTGCTGGTCTTGTGGATTAAAGGATTGCCTCACAGGGTTGTTGAATGTGTGTTGTAAATTTTGGCTATTGATTTTTTTCTTCATTAAAATGTCATAAATCAATTCTAATTCATTACAATTTGCTATTAAACTCAACCCAATCTTTAAACCAAGGTACCAGGGGTGAAGGTAGCCTGATAATCAAACAGAATTGCCATCTCATTTCACTTCATTTTTCAGTCAGATGTTCATGTTATATCCAACTTAGTAGGAGGGTTATTTAGTTTTGTTTTGCCTTCGTAGTGAGTGATGCATTCATCCCACCAATATCATGTTTTCAGAAGCCATGGTAGTGGTTACTATTTGCCACGTCGGTCAAAGAAAAATGCTGATTAAAATGAAGTTTAGTAAGGATAGTAAATATAGTGTTGGTTCAGGCAGAACACTGAATTCATGCTTACATTAGCTGACAATCATCGGCTCATTCTGTGCGGCTACCAGCTGACATGTAGCATCCAATCAGTGGTGCAAAGTAACTTAGTACAATTACTCCAGTACTTAAGCAAGATGTATTACTTTTCTTTAGTATTTCCATTTCATGCAACATTATACTTCACTACATTTCAGTGATTTTTTTCTACTCCACTGCTTTTATTGCAACGTGTTGAGACCGACATGGGTCTCGACAGGGATGAGGGTATAACCTCCGCTATGGGATGGTACTGTATGTTACATATTTCTCTGACTGGTGTAGCCACAGTGTGTTCAACGGCTGTAAACTGTTTATACGCTTGGATAAAAATAAAAAGATTTGATCAAAGACAAATCCGTCTCCACTCACATGAAACACACTAATAGCTGTACACCACAAATGAGAGAAGTATGTTTATATGATACAGTAGAAATAATTTTATAAGCCACATCACTGTGGATGATTCACTGAAGTCGCACACACACACACACAACCACACGCACACACACACACACACGCACACACAGACACACCCACACATGCTGCCCAAACAAGACTTCCAGGTCTCCTCAGGACCAGGAGGAGGAAAATGTAAACCTGCCTGTATCCCCTCAGACAGTTATGAAACATTACATTTCATAAAGGTGATAAGAAAACTACGGTTGCCATGACAACACTTTGTATACAGTATGTCCTCCCACACTATACGCAATCTGGTGGGTTTCATTCATTCATTCAGGGCCAACATGCTCTCCGGTCCCTGTACATCCCCTCCCAACCCATAAGCATTGGTTTGGGTTATGAGTCCTATTTCCGCAGGCTGATCATGGCTGCTCCTCATCATTGCTTCCCTAAAGTGATGACAGCCTCAGGCTCACTGGCTGGTACGGCTGGTGCTACCAGCTGGCTGTCACAATTCATTTGTTTCCAGACACACTGCTGTCAGTCATCACACAATGCCTTCAATATCCCTGTCTTCAGGCTGCTAACCCCTCCTCCCCCGAGGAACAACCTCTCACCTGGGCTCCTCGCCGCCGCTGCTCAGCTCACATTAACCCGCCTTTGACTCATCCACCTCCACATTGTTTTTACAAAGGATGAAGCTCGTGGTCCTCTTTTCTTATGCAGTCCACATGGACATGGACATGACTAATATTAAACCCTCTGAGACCCACAATATACCTTTTTTGTCTTTTTTTTAGGGGGGCACAGGGGGTCTTTAGGGGGAGATAGCAGGTCAGCAGTAGATGTCACACACCGTAGAAGTGGTGTACATCATCTGAAAGCTGGGAACCTGAAGCTTAATCTGAGATTCAGCTCAGCAATTTTTGGGTTGATACCATTTGATACACAGATTTGGTGCTAAATTTAACAATTGTTTCCACTCGGGAATTAATAAAAATGATCAATAATCCCTCCAAAATACCACATTAAGACGCCGAGACCTTGAGGAACACCATAGAAAAAGCCATGCTGTGATTTGGTATCAAAAACCTTTGACATTTGGAGATTTCTGCAAGAATTGCATTTTGCAACTGCATGGTTTTTGCCCCAAACTGCATGTGATTATCATAAAGTGGGCATGTCTGTAAAGGGGAGACTCGTGGGTACCCATAGAACCCATTTTCATTCACATATCTTGAGGTCAGAGGTCAAGGGACTCCTTTGAAATTGACCACGCCAGTTTTTCCACGCTAAAGTTTAGCCCAACTTTGGAGTGTTATTTAGCCTCCTTTCAGACATGGTAGCATGACATGGTTGGTACCAATGGATTCCTTAGGTTTTCTAGTTTCATATGATATCTGTAGCTTCACTTCTCTAGTGACCACTGCTGTAATGTTTGATTGAAAAAATATAAACCACAACTGCCCCCAACCCGCTGTGGATGTGGAATCCATTTACCAAACAGAACGGGTCCCAATACATATGAGATATTATATTACATCTATTATACTATATTGTATATATAATTAAATGTAATCGTGTATTAATATGTAAGTGTAGTTAGTTAGTTCATTGATTTAACAAAAAAAATACAGCTTTAAAGTGAGACTACAAGACTTTTTAAAGTAAAATCACACTCATTTTTGGGGAAAAAAATCGATTCATGAACAATAAAACTCACCCTTCATGAATTCAGAAGGGGTTTTGCTGATTTATTTTGGTCCGGTATGACTAGTAGTTAATGTTAGCTAACTTTAGATAGATACTGCTGTGTATCAGACATTACTGAATCAGTTTGTTGACTTTATTTGTGCTCCTTTTACACTATGTCAGTGTACAGTTATTCATGTTCCAATAATAAATGTGGTTTTCATAGAAAATGTACAAGCCACAGTTTATGGTCTCTATGGGTTTTGGGTGTCCTGTACAAGGCCATTTTAAAGGCCTTTGTGGCAGAGATGGTGTATTTGCTGAGTGTGCCGACTGTCATTGGTCTTTTGTGTGCGAGAGGATAATAGACACACCCTCAGATGACTGATGCTCCAGCTGCAGGCTGAGAGGTGGTGACAAGCCTGAGTCCGGTGGAACCAGCACACAGACACGAAAGCACCAGCACACTCAGGTGTTAGCAATTAGATTCGCCTAAGTCTGGTATTACCAGCAGACATTCACATTGAAGTATACTCAAGCAAGATGTGTCACATGACTGGCGGCCTGTCTCACACGGCAAGCGGCTTTCACATCTCTGAAAACGTTGCATCAAATTTCCAAACAGGCATTAACAGAGTAACATATTAGCAGCTTTTATTACACGGCGTTGTTGAATACTTGATTTTGATTGGTTAATCACGGCATTCTGCGGTCTGTTATTTCTTTATAGCAGACCGTTGCTATGTATAATAGACCGTTGCTATGGGCGCAGTTCTGATGTCGGACTCTGGCGGACCGTTTTTGAGATAAATTAATGATTTCTTAAGTCAGTAGCCGTGTAATAAGCGGGATAATGTACAGCTAGCGGGTCATTGTTATGAAAGAAACCCCTTCAGGGCGATGAGAGAGGGTAGGGCATCACCCTGTCGGGGATTCTTTCATTTGATTCTTTCATTATCCCTTACTTAGCCTTGCTTAATATCTCACGACTGACGGCCGGTCTCAAGGCACCCAAATGCATTGCATTGTGGGGCAGTTTGAGTATGTGCATTAAGCTCACCCTGCAGAAATTCTTGCTAATGTAGTAGACCTCACATCCGGCATTTCTCGCATACACAAACTTCACAAAATTCATTGATAGCAGTTCTTGCTATTCTATAAAGGCAGAAAGGTTGTTCGCTGCTGTATTGTGTGTATGTAGATTTACTTGATAGACATGTCCTGAAGGTACACGTGTGAAAAACAAATGGTCAGACTGTAAGGAACAGTGAGAAAAGAGCCCCGTTGAATGGTGGTATAGTGACACTATGAGTGTTAAATATTTCCCTCAAATTTTAAATTTCTGCAATAAGTTATCATTTTGTCTTATTTTTTAAAAATATTGTTCTGTAACAGAAGGTTTTGAAGTAAATGACCTCATACATATTAATCTATGTGTATTAAAGGTGAGACATAATTTCCATTCAGCATGTCAGTCAGCTTGGACCTGCAACTAATAAACATCCTGGAGGCACGGGGACTTAACACCACTTATACCCTCATAAATAGACACGGCTTTGAGCAGATAAAGAGGGGAGGGGGGTTGTGGATGGAGGCAGACTTTATTTCCCAGGGGATCCCCCCCTCCCATCCTCAGCCCCGACATTTGTTTGAGGAAGAATACATCACTGCTGGCAGTGCAGGTTGTCTCAGAGTGTCTGTCCCCCCTACACACACACACCCATCCACACCCATCCTCTCCACAGTCCTCTTCTAGGACAAGACACAACTGACACAGCACTGACACCTGGCTCTGAGTCAGACTGAGAGGGCAAAGGTCAGGATGAATGACCTCCACTTTCATAAGCTGTGCTGCTGCTGATGTGTGTCTTTGTTTGAGACAAAGAAGAATCAGCACCATGTGGGGGAAATTACTTCTCAGATTAATGTCAGAAATCTGAGATGTCAGAATCAGGGACTTGAAGCTTCAGTAGGCAACAATTTTTTTGGCATCATTGTGCAAAAGTTCCATAATAACCTTTTGGCATATTGTAACTCAAGCGTTCTGAGTGAAAGCTAGACTTCTGCACCTCCTCATGGCTCTGTTTTCAGGCTTTAAAAAATCTAAGATCTGCTGAGGAAATGTGCACCGCCCACCAGCCGGAGCACAGCCAATAGGAACGCTCTCTCTCTCTGAAATGACCTCTGATTGGTCAAAGTCTTCTGTCACGGGCTAGATTTTTTAAAGCCAGAAAACAGAGCCATGAGGAGGTGCAGAAGTCTAGATTTTTACCCAGTGATGCCAAAAACGTGTTGCCTACTGAAGCTTTAAAATCAGAAATATGTTTATTCCCAGAATAATTTTCTCCCAGACATTTGAAATTAATCTCACAGCAGATGAGAAATACTGCAAAAAGAAGAAGAAATAGCATCAACCTTGTCCTTTACCTTCTCACCTTCTCGGTGGATGTTTTCCAGAACGTTTTATAACAAACAAAAAAAAACTTACAAAATTAGCTTTGCTAGGCTGGACTGCTTTTACTCGTTCCATTAATGTCACATGTGGGGGTAAAGACGTACAGTATGTGAGTTTTTGTAGATCTTAAGCCTAATTTTTTTGACCGAGCTGGTCAGATAACTGTTGAAGATAAAGGCTTTAGGAGGATTCTTTAAAACGCGTTTGAAGAGATCATTTATGTGGCTTTATTTTTTGTTAAACACTTATACAGAAGGTTTTTGTGAAGCAGCACGCTGCAGCATTAAATGAACTCACGTAGTTTAAGTGTGCCTTACTTTCTGTTGTATGTCATCAAGTCACTCTTTACATCTTTCACCTGTCACCCTGCAGTACAGTACAGAGCGGGGAAATAACAAAGGTTTCTTTAAGCCGTAGAACTGTCGGGGGGATTAGAAATGTATATTTTTCCAATGTGGTGTTCATCACTGGCAAAAAAAAAAACATGTCACCAATATTCCCATCCCAGCCAACAACACTAACACCTACACCAGAGGTTCTCAAACTCTTTGGGGTCAGAGAACCCTTAAGGGAAAGAACATTTTCCAAGGACCCCATCATAATCGTAACCGAATAAGCATAATGCTTACTACCATTTGTACTCTTAGATGACATATTTGTATTCTAAAACGTGGGTGGGGGTAATGGACACAATATGCTTGTTTTATTGTCACAAATGGTGCCCATCTGTAGATATGTACTTTTTAGTGATACAGCAGAATTTTATAATTTTTGTATGCACACATACTGGACATAAATACATATATTCACAACGCGAAGGTTAAAAAAGCTGGTGGTTAAAAGTAGGTAAACAAATCGGGTGCCAAAAGAATAAAGACAAACTTACAACAGTGTTCAGTGTCAGTGAACGGCAAGTGATTTTCATGATGGAAAAACAAAGCAGATCATAAAGATCAGGTTGTCCTGGCTCTCTGCAGCATGTTCTGTCTTCCTGCTCTGAGCCTCATAAACCGCTGCTGCAGCTGAAACACCCAAACTCCTATTACAACTCACTCTCTTTTATTGTTTGTGTCATTTAGAGCTGCTGTTAGCGTTCGATGCTGTGAACTGCACAGAAAATGTGCTTATTAAAGGTATCCCTATAAGTGCTTTAGCCACGGTTCGCATAAAAAGGTATTGTTGTGCAATGTGAATGATGCTGCAGGTGTGAAAATGAATCCAAGAAGTTGAGTAATAATAGATCTATGAGTTTAAAGGCTCCACACATGCAAAACTCTGAACAGCCATTTATAATTAAAAACTATGGACAAGATTTTACATTGACACACACACATCTACAGTATGTCCCGTTAAAAATCAGCAACTCTCTTCGCCTACTGTCGTGATTATAAGAAATACAGCTTTGGATGTCTCAAAACGTTCTCCAGCTGGATAAACATAAATAATAAAATCTATAGTGGTTGTTTGCAAAAAAAACACAATTCAAATGATTAGGAAATAAATTATTGTATTTTTATTTAAATATTTGCTTTGATAAAAAAAATACTTGGCATCAGCAATTTTAATTATGTATCATAATTAAGTTTCTCGCCAAAAACTTAATTTTACGAGATTCCATTTGAACACATGATAACGTTAGAGGTTTAGTAGCGCCATGCTTTTGAGCGCTTTTGTTTCTCACCACCATGGCTCCGGTCCCAAACAAACTGAAACATGCTACAGCGTGCGTATGCTTTATTGTGCCAGAAAGCATCAAAAAGAGGAATCGATATTTCACGGAGATATGAGATGCCGAGGAGTCGGACAACTGGGAACCGATTCTCTATTCCCATCACTAGCGTTTTCCCTTCCTGCCAAAGTGCCCTGGCAACAATTTACCCGCATTTGGCGGGTGGCGGGTGCTCATTTCAGACCCTGTATGTGAGTGAATGAAAGAATTAAATCATGAATGAGATTTCAAAAAGCACGATAGACTGTATTCCCATAAATAGTGGTGCTTTTCTGGAACAATCATGTGCATCCTCTCTCATGTAGGTGAAGCCCAGCAGGCCTGCTCTGAAAAGGTCACCGCTGGTATTTGAACTCACCAGATCAGATGACCTCTGCAGATGCTTAGAGACTCTAACTGCATAATTGGGTAATGTTTTTTTATATTTCAAAGGGCCTAACGCTCCACTGTAGTAAAGACAATGCGGTGAACCTGGGGGAAATAAATGGAAGATAAAGGGAAACTTTAGCATTGTTCTGGGCCACACGTGTTTTAGCCTAAAACACATCAGTTATCACAAACTGAGATTACATGAAGACCTGCAGGTAAAGACGTGAACACACACACACATAACCTTGCCACAAAAATAGTGGAGAAAATGTGCCGCCTCACCATTTTTCCAACCTCTGAGATGAGGTCATTATACTGAGGCCCAGTAATAAATGAGGACAGGGTGGGGGTGAGGGTGTTGTAGTCAGACAGCAGCAGGACTGGTGTTTGTGTGTTATTTTATTAGCTCTTTGTTAACCTTTACAAGCCTGGCGTAGCATCGACATGTTTCTACAAAACATGAAATAACTTTGGAACCGTTTATGATGGAAAAGGCGGAGTTGCAACCAAATTCACATGGAGATCCAAAACCCCGATATACAACTTTTCATAAATTAAATATAATAGTAAAAAATCTCTGGTTGATTATGGAGTAATTCAACAAAAGTTTTTTCACTTGCGTTTATTTTTTGTCAAATATGGTATTCTCACACAAAGGTAATGCTTGATGCTGACTGAAAGAATAAGCTCAGAATTGGCAAAAATATAAAACTATGTCCAGGCGTTTCTTCTGTATATGTAGACTCAAGAGGGTTAAACAGCTGCTTCTTGTGAGGGTGAGGAGAACCCAGGGTCAGATTAGGTGTCATGGCTCTAACGAACTCAGACTTGACCTGCATGGACAATACCTGAAGGGCTATCTACACACACAGCGGACCTTAAAGCCCCGCCTCCAGACAGTTCTACTTCCTGTTTTTTGGTATTTTCTCAAACAGAGAATGCGGGTGTGGCTAATAGTCAGATGTAATTCATTACCATGGCAACCAGATTGCTTCGTATTTTCCACCCAGTTTAGGTGAATTTAGTGTTTATCGGACCACAAATGAGACAAGAATTAGCGCAACACAATGGCTCTTTATCTCACTCGCTCTCTTCTTTACTGTCTCCTCCTGGCGAGGCGCCCGTCTGCTGGCTGCTGCTGCTGCACCGTCACATGCCGGAGGACGGATAGACATGTTGCCAAGGTGTGGCGTTTCGGGACGTTTTGGATGTGCACCGTCCACCAACACCGGCCGCTCTCGCCTCAGCTCCAGCGTTTATTTCTCTAACGGGACTTTTCTCTTGTTTTCTCTTGGGCTGAAAGTTGTGTGCTCCCGTCGTCCGGACCTGTTAGAGGTCGGCAAACCTTCGAAACAGCATCGGCTGCTATTCGTTAATTTTTCTCCAGGAGGAAGAGACGTTAAAGAAGACAGCGAGTGAGAGAGACAGTGTGTTGTATCGTATAATCCACTACGTTGATTGCACCCGTTCACTGCACACACAAATGCCATGGTGAAAATAAACACACAGACAAACTGACAGATAAACAGATTTATCAGTTTGCCTCTGTTTCCAAAAAGTGAGTTTTGTGATGCAATAACATCAGCTCCAGAAATGTTGCAAATGGAGGTATAATATCGCTGCATGTCTTCATCACTTGCTTTGTGGTAAACATACTATTTTCTTCCTGTCTGTATAATGTGTCCGCTGATACACAAATGCTTGTTGACAATCACTGGTGAGCTCCGCGCTCCAGATTGTCAACGATGTGATGCAGCATTGAAAAAACAAAGATGTCGTTGTTTTCTAAGTATATTTGAATAGTTTGGAATTATCTCCTTAAAGCTGCACTTGTCAACTTGGGATTTTTTGGTGGCACCAAATGGCAGGAAGCGGGAACTGTTCACAAATCAGAAATTCTGTCAAGTGACATCAGTCAACTGCGGACAGCATGATCATGTTTGCCAAACCAACGGATATCAGAGAGTGAGAGAGAGAGAAAAAAAAATCAAACATTAGAACTTTTAAAGCCACTATGTAATTTGTCATCCAGTACCTGGATCCAGCACTTGGATGAAAAACTATGTTTCAAATATAGAATATAATATTTCATTTGTCACTTGGCTTATCAGCTACAGTAGCTATGTTGTAGTCCCTTATTACAGAACTAAAAATCTCTCTTTATAAATCCTCCAGTCTAACCCCATGAGGTGATTCACATGTAAGAATGCACTGCTGATATTTTAAAAATGAAAATGCAGAGAGAATAAAATGCCAAATCAGATTTTCTAAACCTGTTTTTGTTGCTGTGGTCAGGGAGGAATTGAAATATACCAGAGGTGGACGACACTAATACTGGCTGGATATATTGACAGACAAGATCCTTGCATACTTGGCATCAGTGGCGTTGTCAGCGGGCTTCCGGGGCTTTAGCCGGAAATGTTTTTTGTCTAGTCCAGTGTTGTAGAGGAGGGTATACGGATCTCAATCTAAAATGCATCTGCTATGCTGCTACGATACAATACGATACGATGCGATACGTTACGATACAATAAGATACGATACGACACGACACGACATGATACGATACAATACGATACACTTTATTGTCCCCTTGGGGAAATTTGTCTCAGACTCAGTGCTGCACAGCATCAGCTGCCTCCACAGCAGCATTAATAAATAGAAACATTATACACAATATTGTATTAATTCAATCAAATATTACAGCAGTGGTCGTTGCAGGCACACCTGGAGGAGATCTGCACTTTACCGAGTGCACTTTTCTAGTTATCAATGGATTATATTGGCACCTTTTAGCCACCAGCGTTTACATTTTCGTCAATCATCACTACAAAATAACAACACGTCTACACGGTTGAAACAAACCTCATGCCGCATGCCTTCCTTTAATAGCTTTGAGCAAGTGTCAGGTTAAAAATCAATTGGTTAGTGACCCTGGTTTCATCTTTGACAGACTCTCTCAGTATAGCGTCTGAAGAGAGAGAAACAGACAGAGAGCCCAGAGGCAGACATAATGTTTTTGCTGCAGTGAAACGAGACCAAAGAGGTTACAGACATGTAACACGTTTGTCCTCGTTATTAAAAAAAAGGGGGGAAATATTTAAATGATCCACAGCAGTGTAATTATAGGAGGGGAATATCAATGAAGTAATTACTGTTACACTGGTGGTGGAGACGTTCTCTCACACTTCCTCTTTCTCCAGGGAGAATCAGAGGCAGAACACGGGAGAAAGGAAAGAGAGAAGAAGAAGCAGGAAAGGAAACAACAGGGAGAGAGAGAGACAGAGAATCATAAACATACATTGTGTGTGAATGGCTGATGTCTCCTTTGAGAGCAGGAAGCTAATAATGTGGACAGCTTGGAGCAGGCAGGTTTTGGATGAGCCCTTGAGGTCTTGAGTCGTCTCAGCCTGCTAAATGCCAGCCAGATTCCCAGGAGAGGCCAGCAGCGCTGATATAACGATTAAACGGGAGAGAAAAGAGGGAAAGCAGAGGAGGGAGGGGAGAGAGAGAGAGACACAGAGACTGGCAAACATGTTTCTGTCAGAGCAGAGAGCTGCTGTCCTCAGTCGGAGCTGATGCAGATTTAGACCAGCAATAATATCATCATTTTCTGAAGAAACACGAACCATCAGACGAAACAAACCTCCAGGTTAGTCGAACTTATTTGAACGAGAAAACGAAGGTGAGCGGTACCCAAACTGTCAGTAAACATCCATCACACTTTAGAGATCAACTTCCTTCAACTTTGACCTGAGGCCTGTACTACAAAGCAGGATTTAGGGTCAGCGAGGTGTCTTCAGGGTTAACCCTTCAGGGTTTTCAGTCCTACGAAGATGGTTCACTTCTTACCGGGGTAGATTGCCATGGTAACTGATGCTGAAGACCTAACCTGCTCCGGAGCAGGTTATGTTTCGGATAAAAGATCAACTCGTATGAAAGCACCGCCTACCGACCAATCAAAGCTTGCAGATCGTAGGATAATATTACACAAATTTCTGACATGTCAGAAAGGAGGAGGAGTTAATCGGTCCTCGTTCCACCCCCGTACGCTGCACGGCAAAAGACGCCCGACGAAGCTGAAATTCGGTCCGACTCTAAAAGGAGTCGTGTGGCTCAAAATTCTGTCCTGAAACGGGCATAAATGGTACAGTGTATGCCCAGCTTTAAGCAATAAACCAATCAGTAGTCTGGCCAAGTTTTGGGCAAAGACATGACATAGTGGGGGATATATAAAACACACACTGATGTCTGTCATACGAACTATTGTTGTTGAGGGACAGTGAGGATCTGGTTCTTATTTTCTCTCACTGGTAATAAAAATAATTAATTCAATAAACTCCTCAGACGTGCCGTCCCACCCTATAGATGCTCTATGAATCCGACTGTTATGGCCCACATGACAACACAGCCAGTGCTCCCCACCTCCTCCACCTCCACCTCCACCTCCACCTCCACCCCCTGGTGGCTCGGCGGTTTGGCTCGCTCTTTGATTTGCAGGCTCGTTATGAATCTACTGCGAAAGCGCTTTCATGTCGGGGACACATTTAGAGCCGCAGCCCTCCGTACTCAGACATGGACGAAGTGCAGAGGTGGTGTCAGGGTGGAGAAGTGAATGTTCACAGATAAAAACCATGAGTGGTAAAAATGCGGTGCGTCTGCTGGAGAGTAAAAAACCCACAGACCAGCCACTATTTATTGGCTATTGACTTTCACTCAGGCCGAACGCAACACAAAGGCCGGGGGAGTTCACACTATCGTAAAAACTACTGCATGATGTCAGATTGTTCCTGTGGTTGAAATTTCCCCTCATTATGTCATGTCACAAACATATTTTTAAAGAAATGTTCATCAATCCAAAATAAAAGCATCCTGCTCTTGTCATCTTTTAAAGATTTAAAACAATAATATGGACTAAAAGATAATTTAGTATTAATATTAAATCATATTAAACCATGAAGCAACATCTCTTTCCACAAACAATGTCCCAGTTACTCCATATAATCAACAGACCTCATCGTCAGCAGCTTTTATTGGGACTATTTTCTTGGTAGCATGAATAAAAACTGCTCAGTGTGGTCTGTGGATTATACAGAGTGACTGTTTCTGGACAGATAAACACTGTTCGAAGCAAAACACAAAATTCAGTCCATTGCATCGGAATGAAGACAGAAATTTCAGATATGGATACTGACAACTTTGTGGCAAAAAATCTTTCCATTGGATAAGAATTAAATAAATCCAGTTACTTATTGACAGATCGCACTTTTACAATACGGAGATTTGAATTGCTATACACGATAATAACACATTACAACTAAAAGGTAATGAACAACATTAAAGGTGCTATTGATAACATTCAGCCACTGGATGTCGCACTTATCCTTCTCCGTTCCATTGCATTCACTTCACAACAAGTGGTTGCCAGTTCATTGTACAACCTGCACATTTTATGGTTGAGTGGCCAAATTCCACACCACCCCTTACACCCTTTCCCTACCCACTTCCACTCCATTCGCGTGGAGGGTCCGCCATATTAAGTGCCATCCCAAACCAATTAGCGGGGAGTGGAAGTGGGTAATTAAACCGTCCAACAGCGAGTCTACATCGATGCCGACTTAACTAGCTTCCCTTACTGACGACACGCAACGCCGTTGTGTGTTCGTCATGCTCCAATGTCAGTTCAGTGCGACTACTGGTACAAATGTTTACTTGTAAACTGCTCAAACTAAGATAAACATTTAATTTATTCTACTTTATTGTCAAACAGACATTATCAACTTAAAGTAAATAGATTATCTAGTCTAGAAAATGGTAAACATGCCCATTTGATTGTAAAGTTTTGTGCATTTATACAAATATATATATATATATATATATATACAACATATATTTATTTGTTTTTAACCCCTATCAGGAGCTATAACACCATAATTTATTATATCTTCAACTGTGTAATACTGACTTAACAGTACAATCATTTTGTGTAATAATTCAGCTGTGCAATAATCTGGTTTACTCCGGCATTAACACTGCATTTATTTATACAGTACATTTAAACTAATATTTATTTATACTATTCTTGCAGTTTTACACACCTAATGTTAGATCCTATTTTTCAGCATTATTATTAGCAATTAGCACTGCTGTTATACATATTTTATATTTATATTTTCTTATGCTTTCTCTATGTGATATATATATATATACTGTATACAGTACATATAGATTATGAGCAAAACGTAACTCAATTTCCCCCCGGGGATCAACAAATTATTCTGATATTTATTTCCTTGCCGGAGAGAGGGAAGTTCGTCCCAAAGTGGCTGCTGTATTTACACCCCTGAATTTTAATGGAGGACTTGGACATACTGCTCACTTTAAGAACGATGTACAGTTTTCTGTATCACCATATAAACCCTATAAAGTAAATACTAGCACTGACCACAAGCCATCTCTCTCTAAATCTCAGAGAAACGTTTTAACCAAAAAAATAAATCCTCTGAAGTTACACATGATCACACACACCACTTTCTACTGGTGGACCCTGGATTAGTTCAAACAGCTATGTGTTGTGGTATTAAGCCATGATTGATCGCGTGGCGTAAACATTCAGATGCAGATTCATCATCATCCTCTCAGAGTGACCGACGAGCATTCGTCAGAGACTGCCTGCGGCCCCTTCGTGATTTGTGGCACTCTCAACTTTTAGAGTCCGTCCCAGTGTGGTAGAGGAATGCCAAAGCTGTTCTGAGGTCAGCGGGAAGACACACAGATCACTTCCTAACTGACTAACACCTAACCTCGTGTGATAAAACAACAGGATGTAAAGGGAGAAAGTTGTGCAGTAGCAATGAAATGTGCTCACTATTCTGTATGACATCATTTGCAACCTTTATTGTTAGAAAAGGCTTTCTCACTTTTCTCTCATTATGACCGTTAAAATGTTTATATTTTTCATTGGTTTTATAGTCTTTGATTTGACAAATATTTAGTACTTTTTTAAAAATTTCTAATATGGAAATGTATTTATTTCCTATGTTGTTTCCTCTTATTTTCCTTAAAGGTCCCATATCATGCTCATTTTCAGGTTCATACTTGTATTTTGTATTTCTACTAGAACATGTTTACATGCTGTAATGTTAAAAAACCCTTTATATTCTTCATACTGTCTGTCTGAATATACCTGTTTTCACCCTCTGTCTGAAACGCTCCGTTTTACTGCATTTCAACCGAATTGCATTGCTAGGCAACAGTTTGGGTCCATGTTTACCTCCTGTCAGCTGATGTTATTTACATACACTGCAACAGGAAATAAACTGGGATACATTTGGAATGTTTACGTTTAAAACTGTGTAATGATCTATATATATTGTGTATTTGTGACATCACAAATGGACAGAAATCTTAACGGCTTGTTTCAAACGCTCAATTTCTGAATACAGTCTGTGTTTATTTCTCCATGTATTGAGCATTTTGATTGTTTAACAGTATTCATATAGCACTTAAACCTGCTTTATAATATAAAAGACATGGAAATCTCACTTTTTACAATATGGGACCTTTAAATTCCTCTATTTCGTGGATGTCTTATCCAACGGTGAAGATATGGGACACACGATTTCATGGGTTTTTGTATTCATATCCAAAACCAGAGCTCATCTGTCCAATACTGATACCATATGCCAAAGCTCTGCATAACTCAAATACAAACTGGACATACAGTTCTTCATAAACACAGTAAAGTTGAAATGACTTCTTTGATTGTGAGCTAAAGCTAAAGGCTTGAAACAAATATCAACAATTTCAACGTAAACTTTCTCAAATCAATCTCCAATATTCTCACTTGTATCCCTCTGTATCTTTACAATTATCTTAACACCCAAGAAATATGTACCATCTCATCCTGCAGGGCTTTTCATTAGCCCATCTATATAATCACTTTTTAATTGACTCAACTCATCCATTATTTCAATAGAATTGGGGATGATTGTGTGTTTTCCTGTATCCTGATGCTCTACGAGCTGAAACTCCCTCCACAGCTCCCCGTACGCCACGTCCACCGACTGTTTCATGTTGCCTCTGTTTGAAGTCAAGGTGGGGTCAGAGGACCGGTGGCATAAATCACTGCAGTTAGACGATGTTGGAGACTCCTGGAGGAGGACAACCTGCGGCTGCCGGGGCAAGAGTCTGGAGAGGCGATGAAACCCAATCCGAAAAGTTTTCACGAGGGCTTGTTTTTCTAGCGCCGAGCTGGGCCGTTGATCAGCTGTGGTATCCAAACAGAACAGGGCTTTAAGGAGCTCCTGCTGGTTCCTGTGTTGTTTCTTTGGGTTGACTTTGTACACCACCCCCCCTCCTCTCCTCTTTTCTTTGCCCTCTGCTCCCAGGGGGACGGAGTGTATTTAGACTCCTGGACAGCCTGCTGTGTCTGGGTTCAGGATTTACTCCTGGATCCTCACCTGAAGGGGTCTCTGCTTTGATTAATGCTGAACACACCGGGTCCTCTGGTTTCTAATAAAATAAACCTGCCCAGTTTTACAATGACATATCCCATATACCTCCTTGTTAAAAAAAAATGAACGATGGCTTACACAGAAGGGCAATGAGCAAAAAAAAAAAGGCGAAAGCAAAGAGTGCTCATTGAGAAGAGGAGGACAGTTTGTGTGGAAGATGATGATTTAGTCGTTTTTAACACCTCAACGCTCAACAACTCACTGTCACTTGATGGCATTTGGACTGAAAGACAACCACAAAACCTTTGACTTAGGGTGTTTTCACACTTGGTCCCTTCCAGCCCTCCAAACGAACTCAGACCTCCTCGGGAGGTGGTCTGAGTTCGGTTCGCTTCAAGTCTGCGTTGCGGTTCACTTAACCTGTACTTTGTGAACACAAAGCACTCCAGGTTTGCTTTAGTGATGTCACGAGAATCGATACTTCGGTACTAAGTCAATGCAAAAATTCTGAAGACGTGACGGTACTCGTTTTTCTACAGAACCGCAGGTACCGTATGTACCACGAGGCTCGAGACTAATGGCGTTCCGTCGTCCCGGGGACAAAAGAAAATGTGTTTGTATTTTGGTGAGAAACTTGAATAAAAACAGTTGTTTGAAGGAGATGTTTTATGAAAAAGAAACACTATGCCTGTACATGTTACGACCACCGCTTGAGGAGAGAGAAACGCTCCCAAATGCTCAATATGATTGTAATAACTGATGACAAAACACATTAATAATTGCGTTGATTGCACAGACAGGACATCCTAAAACATCGTAAAACGGCGGTGGCAGCAACTTGATGAAAGCGTTGCATTTCCCATACACAACACTCAAGATGTTTATGGGCTTAAAGAATTTATATCATTAGGACTATGTGGGTCTGAGCTCCAGAGAAACTATAGTGTGAACAGAAAGAGGACTGAGGCCCCATCAGAGCTGAAGTGGACCAGAAAGAAAGATGAGTCCTCTTTCAAATGAACTGAGTCCCTTTTCGGTTGGTCCACTTTTTGGTCCAAGAGGACTGAGTTTACACCCTGATGGACAGTTCTGGTTCTATCATCAAATGTTCAGTCCCAAACCAATAATGAACGTATCTACAAACAATTATTGTGTGTCAGCCTGATAAATCTTCTTCCTTCTCCATTGTTGTTAATAATATGCTTTATAGTACAGTTCTTTTCTGTCCAGGTTGTAAAAACAAGTCCATAACCCTACGAGCTCCAGAGTGGCAGAGTTAACCTCCTCTAAGACTCTGTGAGGACTGAAGAGCTTTGATTAAACCCATGGTCACCAGTTTTTATTGCTGTTACATCAATATTTTTCCTCCCTGAATGGCTACAGAGGATGAGGGGAACAGTATAAAACATGTAGCCGGTGAGAAATCCTCCCCTCACCAACTCTGAACCTGGTCCTGAGCTGCACTTGATTAAAAAACAACATTTAATAAGACGATGCCCCCACAGTCAGTGTCCTCCAGGAAGCCGACGTCAGCACAACAAAGACTGCAGCACACACAAACAGGGGTGGAGCATGTAGAAATATACAGGTAGAGTAACACGTTATAATAGTTGTAAGCAGCTATAAAGACATTTTAAAGCTGCAGTGGGTAGAAATGGAGCAAATATTATTTTAAAAGTTATTTTTATAAAACGGTCACTGTATCCTGACAGCAGTGCATGAGACAATCTAAAAAAAATCATGTGCCTCTATGTCCTCCGGTGCTCATAATGGAGAGCCTAAGTCACTCCCCTTCCGGTGGACCCCATAAACCTTAATTTGAAAACAATATGAACGGTAGTCAACGGAGAGAGACAAATCATTTTTTGATTCCGTTTAAATTGCTCCAATTGCAATTCAAGAAAATGTTGCAAGTCAAGAAAATGTTGCAAGTCAAGAAAGTTGCGGTTTGTTGTAAAACTGTTGACGTATACGTGTTTTATTTCTGATAACAAGCTTGATTTTGATTGACATGTGAATTCAGTACACCGATTTTGCTCCGGCACTCTCAACATTTCAAAACATACATCTTTTTTTTAAAGTTAAAGTAGAAAATGTTAAAGTATTTTAATAAATAAATAGGTAAGTAAGTAAATAGTTATAATAGTATGCATATTTATGATATTTTTATTGTTCAAGACAGGCCATTTCGGTCGAGACATTAAATATAACAATCGAATCAAAATAATGTTGTTTTACTTTTGCACGGCACTTTTTGTAGGCGGACGTTTTACTGGCGTCCGGAAGTTGCTTTCAGTCCAAAATGGTGGAACTGTAGCTCTTTGAGTCCTATTACTTCTCTTTCCTACATCTTTTCACATCCTACATCTTTTTTTTATCTGCAAAGCACTTGAAAACTGTCATCCAATCTTCTTTTTCATCCTATTTTAAATTTTTAGTGCAATTGTTTGCCTAGTTTGATCGTTAAATTGTATTTTATTTAATCTCATTTACTTATATTTGATCAAATTTTTTTGTTTCTTGGCTGTAAATCTCATGCAGGTTCCAGGTTTTTAATATTAAACCTGGTGCACCTTTTATTTAAACCTTCTTCTTAGACATTTTAAAGCTGCAGTGGGTAGAAATGGAGCAAATATGAATAAAAAAATGTAATTTAAAATGTATAACACCTCTATTTAAATATTCTTCTTCATCGTCTTATGTAAAAAAAAAAGTAAAAGTTTTCAGACGGCATTACAAAAACAAACTAACTGAAACATCAACAAATAAGGAAAAAGGGTTGAGAATCTTTGCCACAGGTGATGAGGTCACATGTGTGTGAAATTCACTGTTTCTGCTGAAAGTGTAAGCCAGGATGTCTCTTATGGGAGATGCATGTTGCCCATTGTAGTCCGCAGACCTCCAGCATGCAGCAGTGACACTATAGCAGTGAGTGCTTTAAAGCTCCAGCTCTGGACAAAGGCTGTTAAAGAAAAGCAGACAGGCTCACAGAGATACCCAGCAGAGAGATGATGTGACAGTCAGACGGCCCGCTGTCAGCACGCTGCCCGTGGCTGTCTGGAGAAAAAACCTCAATACGACAGGCAAGACCACCCAGCTGCAAAATACCCCCCCACCACCCTCCAACAACACTGCTCATATCAACACACTGTCAACCACATCAAATACATCACACGGCTATCTGAACACATTTATAGTTCGTGTGATGTGCCTTTTTGACATATTCCTGAAAAATATGACCCTTTCAATACACATATCTGTAGCTGGGTGCTGTGATTTTTCTTACTGTTAACTGTTATGAATTATTACATTTTACTGTATATGTGTTTGAACCCTCTAAGACCCACAATAGACCCGTTTTAGTCTTTTTTAGAGAGGTACAGGGGGTCTTTAGTGGGAGATAGCAGATCAACAGTAGATGTCACATAGAAGTGGTGTACATCATCTGAAAGCTGGGAGCCTGAAGGTTAATTTGAGATGCAGCTCAGCACCGTGTGTCAAGTTGTTCTAGTCATAAATCAGAAATAAACATGAATTAATGAATTATTTAAATTAATTGTAAAAGTGTATAAGGGTTTAGAACATTATGATTCAAATATATGAGGGTGATCCCCATGCTCTATTATGTCTTATAAGTTGTTGCAGCTATTTTTGGGTTGATAGCATTTGTTACACAGATTTGGTGCTAAATTTGACCTTTTTGAAAAATGATCAATAATCCCTCCAAAACATCACATTAAGACACCAAGACCTTGAGGAACACCATAGAAAAAGAGATTTTGTTTAAAAATCTTTGGATTGGATGGCGAGCACCTCTGTTCTGGAAACTTCTCAGAAACCTCCTTATTGTCAATCTACCTAGGAAAGCCATCCATCCTCTGAATTGTAGTCGGGTATATTTATAGTGTATTCCAATATTCTTTATATTTTGTATTCTATGGATTTATTTCTCTAGTGTTGGCATCTACGTTTTATGTACTGTTCCTGTGCATTGCCTGGATAACCTGCTGCTGTAACACGTTAATTTCCTAATTTGGGATCAATAAAGTACATCTATCTATCTATCTATCTATCTATCTATCTATCTATATCTGCATTTTCTTTTTTTGGTTTGATAAGGACACATCCTGGGGATTTCAGACTGGTGCTGGGTTTGGATTTAATGTACTGGCTTCATATCACAATATATTCAAGAAATCTGAAATGCAAAAAAATGTCTCACATTAGGCTAATTGACCCTACATGGTTACTGTAGCTCAACAGAGTTCAGTAGCCTATTGTGACAGTTATCTCATATTTCACAAATGAATTAAAATCTTAAACTTTTAACATGTCATTAAAATGTAGATATTTAAATTAAAATATAGATAAATAAATTATACTCATGGCTGCCTTTTTCCTGTAGTCATTAATTTGTGAATTGCATTACACTATTTGCGTAAACAACATTATAGCCTACAATAAATAATGCCAAATTTTTTGATCTTCCTTGTTTGATGATATACAGTGAGAGAAAGCTTGGAAAATTTGTGATAAATACTACATTAATAACAAACTTAAGCAAGTGTCTTTCAAGATATTACATAGAATTTATCCAGTAAAACTTGTGTCAGAAAGATTCAAGCTGGATATTGATTATAAGTGTAAATTAAATAAATATGAAATAAATATGTTTGAAGTAATGCTATATATTTTAGTCAAGATAAGATTGGAAATAACATGCTGTATATAATACAATTATTTATTATCTTCGGAAAATGTCATATTCACAAAACAAAATGTTCAGGAACCAAGCCAACTATCCTGTACTTTAATTCAAACAGTATAGCACAATCATACCCATTATTAAAAACAAAAAAGTCATTAAGACTTTTAAAAGATTAAATGATTATAATAATATGATGTATATAACATAAACTCTGGCATTATTAAATGTTTTCTTTTCTTTTCTTTTTGTCTTGTTTTTTTTCAATTGTCTATATATCAGTTTGTACCTCTGTTAATGAGCATGAGTTCAATAAAGAAAGCATTATATTAAAAAATATATTAAAAAAAAGCCAAATTCTTCGATTCATTTAGTGTGGTTTTTAATCCTAAAATTGCTATTTTTGTTTATTTATTTATTTTATTTTATGATTTTCTTTGCACAGCAGCAGGTCTGTCTTGAAGTCTGAAGGAAACTAAAATAGTTTTGCATTTTAGGTGAAAGCATTATAAAAGCATTATAACAAAAATAAAAACAATAATGCCAAATTATTTGACTCATTTAGAGTGGTTTTTAATCCTAAAGTGGTTATTTTTTTATTTATCTATTTTTTGATTAATTTTATTTATGATTTTCTTTGCACATGCAGCAGGTCTGACTTGAAGTCTGCAGGAGACTAAAATAGTTTTTCATTTTAGGTGAAAGCATTATAATAAAAGCATTATAAAAAAAAAGAAATAATAAAAAAAATAATGCCAAATTATTCGATTCATTTAGTGTGGTTTATTATGATTTATTTATTTATTTATTTTATGATTTTCTTTGCACATGCAGCAGGTCTGTCTTGGAAGTCTGCAGGAGACTAAAATAGTTTTGTATTTTAGGCGAAAAGAAACACTTTTGGGACATAAATTGCTCAACCTAATCACACAACATATATATAGGCCTGCATGCTTTTTGAATAAATCTACATTTCACAGCCTTTCACAGTGAGTATCGTTTTTGTTTTTAACACAAGTCTACTTTAAATATCCTTCCAGACACATTCCGCCCTGAAGGCCCTGCGGAGCCCCAACAACACAACACAACACAACACAACAGCAGAAGCAGAAGAAGAGTCAGAGAGAGGAGGTTGTCTTACTGCTGGTAGTCCTTCCTGCAGTACAGTCTCGTGTCTCTGCAGTAGCAGGTGTTGGTGAGCGGCTGCTGGCACGCGGCGCACTGCAGACACTCCTCGTGCCAGGACGCGTCGTTGACCCGCATCAGGAAACGGTCCGAGATGATCCGCGTGCAGCCCTCACACACGGCCTGCTGGAGCTGCAGGGAGGCACCCACTGATGGAGAGGAAGAGGAGAGGATGGAGGAGGAGGAGGACATGTCAGATATATAGTTGATATGAAATGTGATTTGTGTTTCATTCAAGAAAAAAAAAATCTTCCATCAAGCCTTTTGAATTCATTCTTTCTTTTGTCTTGAATGTGTCATGAGTCTAAATAATAAAAAAAAAACAATAAAGTGACATTTGCCCAGCCAGGTCTGCACTGTTAAGAATTTCCCAGTAAAATAACAGTAAAGAACTGATGGCAGCAGGGTTGCCTTTATGTTACTGTAAAATTAACATTATTATTATTATTATTATTATTATTATTATTATTATTATTATTATTATTATTATTATTATTATTATTATTAATAATAATAATTATTATTATTATTATTATTATTATCATTATTAAAATACTGTTTTTTTTATTAATTTCACAGTATTTTACAGTTAATTTACTGTTTAAAGATACATTATATAGCTGTTTTCCCACCTTTCTTTTACATTATCTTACTGATTTGTTTTAATGCACTATTTAGGTTGTAGAGGTTGTGTCTGTAGAGGTTCTACTGTTCTAATGGAGAACAAAGATGGTTCTGTAGAGGTTCTACTGTTATAATGGAGAACAAAGATGGTTCTGTAGAGGTTCTACTGTTATAATGGAGAAGAAAATGGTTCTATAGAGGTTCTACTGTTCTAATGGAGAACAAAGATGGTTCTGTAGAGGTTCTACTGTTCTAATGGAGAACCGTTAAATCCTGCACTGTTAAGAATTTCCCAGTAAAATAACAGTAAAGAACTGGCAGCAGGGTTGCCTTTATGTTACTGTAAAATTAACATTATTATACTGAAATCTACAGCTTTGTACTGTTAATGAAAAATACACTTTGAACAGTTTTTTTTATTATTATTAATTTCACAGTATTTTACAGTTAATTTACTGTTTAAAGATATATTATCTTACTGATTTGTTTTAATGCACTATTTAGGTTGTATTTTTTACATACATTTTAATAAGCATTATTTTAGCTGTGGTTGTCTCTCTGCACTCATTGCTGTGTTAATTTCTGCATCTGTGTTTTAAATTTCTAGATGGTTTTAATGCATGTGCATCATTTTTCTACTGCAGCTAAAATATAATGCTTCTGTAAAGTGTTTGCTGGTGTTGACTAACATGTTCTTTTTCCCCCTCCTATAGCAGTGTGGTCACATTTCAACAGTAAACACTTTCAGCTTAAATACTCTTAATTCAATTCCCTGCACAGACAACCACAGCTGCAGTTGATGTGAAATGTGATATGTGTTTCATTTAAGGAAAAAAAATCTTCCATCAAACCTTTTGAATTTTCTTTTGTCTTGAATGTGTCATGAGTCTAAATAAGAAAAGAACAATAAAGTGACATTTGCCCAGCCTGGTGTGTGTGTTTGCTTTTCCCCCTCATTTGTTCTCGCTCTCCAGTATTATAATAATGGTGAAGAGCAAAGATAACACTACACGTAGGCCAGCGTCATCAACACAAGTATCCTCCATTCATAGGCCTATGTAAGCATTCATTTATAGGCTACTCCTCTGCTGCTATATAGTGTGGATTAATATAATATGTCGTGCAGTTTAAAGATGAAATGGTTTAAAGAAATAAAAATTTAGTTGGAATTATTCCTTCTTGATTTAAAAAGCAAACTCCTATAAAACATAACAGGACAAATAGAGCAGAAATATTGAGGAAGCTGCACAGTCAGAATGGAACTGATGATGAAGTGGGTCGATACAAGATGGAACTTTTATTTTCATATTTTATTATTATTATTTTACCTTTATTTTATTATTATTTATATTTTTTTACCTTTACATAAAAATACAGTTTAAATTGAGATGGCAGATCTGATAATAGAACGACTTCCATTGTTTCTGTCCTTAATTATAGACTATGTTATGTGATTGATGACGTTGCAGCAGATATCTATCTATCTATATATATATATATAGTGTGTGTATATATATATACAGTATGTTATATATAATATAAAAGTGCTGATGACTTTTTATTCATTTTTTAATTAACATTTATTTTATTATTATTATTTTTTTACCTTTATATGGCCACATATAAATCATATCTTTCTATCTATCTACCTATCTATCTCTCTCTCTATATATATATATATATATATATATATATAATATGATATGTGATGAAATGGGTCGATACAAGATGGAACTTTTTTATTCTTTTTTTAATTTTACCTTTATTTTATTATTATTATTTTTTACTATGTCTATCTATATATATCTCTATATTTATAGCTATAGATATAGATATAAATACACAGATCTTCTATATCTATAGCTATAGATATATAGATATAAAAGGCGTTCTGAAATCAAGTTCACATCTCCTTAAAGCTGGCAAACTGTCCAGTTGTGTTGAGTCTGATCACATCTGATCACAATAAAAGAGAAGAAAAGTGTGAACTCACCGCTGAAACCATCCAGTGATCCCTCATCAGTCCGCATCAGTCGATCTTCGATTTTAATGTCTTTCAGCATCTTTAAACTCGACACGCGCTCCTCCGCGCGCTCCACACTCGCTATTTCCATAAAGCGCGTGCAGATCCGTGAGGTTCTGCGCGCTCTCTCTCTCTCACCTGAGAAATACTACTAAATACTACAATACAATGAAGCAAAATTAGTTTGTAAAATCCTGCAAAGTTGAGACCTTTCAGTCTCCAAGACAAGACCCACAGAGGACAGAACCATCAGCTGATGTAAATCCAGAGGTGTGACATGAAACTGGTCCAGCAGACCTGAACTTGATGTGCCATTCTGCAGCTTGAGCCTCTCTCTCTCTCTCTCTCTCTCTCTCTCTCTCTATGAGACTTCCAGCGGATAGAAACCCTCCCTCTATTGGTGCTCGGAGTCCGGATGGATCCGCCTCCACCAGAAGCTGCACAGTGAGTCCATGAATGTAGGCCTGAATACCTGAAATCAAACACTTCAACATCATGGAAGGGCGGATTCAAAACATCCAATTAGCCATTTAGCCTATTCACAATTTAATACTCATAATTGTTTTTGTGAAATTAATGCAAGGCATGGCTATTACAGCTGTGATTACTGCAAGCTATACTGTGAATTCATCAGAAGAGAGGTTTCTCTACATGCTAAATAAATAAAATGTATCATATTTTTTGTGTTTATTTGAATTTAACCTCAATGTTTTAAGTTATTGATGAGATAAAACTGTTTTTCAGTATTTCACAGTGTTTTTTACATGTAAATTTACAGCACAGTACTGGATACTGAGTTGCATTAATGCAGCTAATAGCCAGTAATTTACAGTGTACAGTTTACACTGTAATTCTGTAGCAGCCTACTGCTAAATCACAGTAATCTAAACATTTACTGTGAAGTTACAGTTAAACACAGCAATTACAGCAGCATACTACTAAATCACAGTAAGCGATGGATATTTACTGTGAGGTTACAGTTAAATAGGGTAATTCTACAGCAGCATACTGCAAAATTATAGTAATCTGTTAGACATTTACTGTGAAGTAACAGTTAATACAGTAATTCTACAGCAGCATACTGCTAAATCACAGTAATATATTGGCATAGCTACTGTGAGGTAGTACATAATACCTTCCTGTAAACATGATACAGTACATTACTGTGAAAGTGCCGTGAAATAATTCACAGTGTACATGAACAAATTAAACAAGCATGTTTTACCATATTTTGCATCTTGAAACATTTCCATGACTACACTGAGGTCAGTTTTCTGGGCATTTTGGGGTTTTGGCAACAGACACAGTTGGTATTCTACAGGCTGATTCTAGTACTCAATGACTTGACTTTTAGGCAATTTAAAAAATAAATGATTCATTATTTCTAGACCAGTTTGTTGCTGGCAGCATCTTAAGCAATATCAACTAACTTGTGACCCCACATCACATGTAACAGTGGCCTAGTTAGCACTTGTGGACAACCAAAAAAGTGTTTCTTCTGTCTCGGACTGTCTCATTTAACGGTCCAAGATAATTAGGAAAGACATGAAATCATCATCAAATGATCATGGGACCCCATGGGGGGGTTGTGACCGCCTGGTTGGGTTCCAACAATATAGCCTTTTGAGTTGGGAATTTCTATTTACCTAAAATATAATTTGACATTTAGACCTGACTGGATTTTAAAATATGAAAAATCCCAATAATTAGAAGAATTTAGAGACTTTTTTAGTCAGAATTTTTGAAGGGGAGGGTAAGAGGTGTGCTGGCCCTGTCTACACTGTGTGTATATTAAGGCTATATTCTATAATGTGAAAATATCTTATTGCTAAAATATTCAGGATGCAAATATTCTACCAATTCTTTGGACATGTTTCTGATGTTGTCTATATTGAAATCCAGTTATTTGAGTTTGAAAGGTATAGGCCTATCAACGATCTCCTATTTTATTGGACCGAAGATTAAATCTGTGCACGTGCAGCCTGATGTAGAATTTGCATAACTGTTAAAGGAAATTTTTTTTCTCCAATCTGCTTTCACAATACAGATTAATATTAAATATTACCCACGGATAACATCACATTATTCTAAACGGGCAGATATCCGGCAGTTTCAAATAAACCTTCGCAGATTGATCAATTCTCCACCGCAGGCCTGAGATCAGCTGTGTGGAAAGCAATAAAAAAGCCATATTCATCAGCTGTCTGCTCTTTTGTTCGTGCCGCTTTCACAGTTTGCTCCCAGATAGAAATCGTCGTGATATATGAAGAGCGGGAGGAGGCTTTTATTAACGGGAAATGAAATACTGAAAAAAATGCACGCGGGTCAGGTTCAATTATAAAATACGGAGGTTGTAGAGTACATAAATGGGTTGATTCATGGATTAAAACCGACTGCCTCTCCAACACACGTGTATTGTGTGTAATTGGCATTTATGGGAGAAATCACAGAAAAAAACTTAGCCTATAGTTTCATTTAAGAAAACAATTCATCCTTTCTTTACTTGACCTTACCTTGACCTTTAAGTTACACTTTTTGTTTTATTTAGAAATATATATATTTAAGTATTTTTTATTTATTTATTTTTATTAATATTATCACTATTATTTATTTCTAATTATTTATTTAATTTATCTTTATTTAATTTTTTTATTTTATGTGCTGCAGATGTATGTGCATGTATGTATATATGTGGGGCTGCCCCCTTTTAGTCAATTGGTCGACTAATTGGTCGTCTCAGTCGACTAGGATTTCTTTTCTTGTGTTTCCTTCGTGCTGGGCGACCTGTCTTCAAGAGATTTGTGAGCTCAATTATCGTAAATACAAGACTTGGAGTCGTACTTTTGTGGGATTCTTTGGGGAAGAGCTCAGTTTTACAGACGTGTTCGAACTAACTGATCAATTGGCCGACAGGATGGTGGATACGTTGGTCGACTCAAGAGTTTCTTTGGTCGGGGACAGCCCTGGTATTTATGTAGGTGTATAAATGTGTGTGCATATACTGTATGTATATATGTGTTTATGTATGCATGTGTGTATGCATGTACTTATGTATGTATGAAATTGGACAATGCACGTATGTACGTATTTCACCGTATAACCCCGAAAACCCCATAAATAAATCATTAAAAAAAAGAATAGAAAACAATGAGATGCAGCAGCCTTGATCCAATCAGTAATCATTCAAAGTTTCTAAAGGAATTGTGAAATATTCTCAAATATAATATTTCAAAAGAAAAAAAGGTATGTAAATTTCAAAAAGAAAAATAACATCACCCATCTTGTAAACACTAATTTAAAATGTGAGCCATCGGTTTTGAGTAAAACATGAATGAGTGTCAGCTGATGGCGTTTAACCTGCACTTTAACAAACATGAAAAATGTGATTAATATTAGGCCATTGCATCATGGAAACGTGTTGTTAATTAACATGTACATTTCAATTGATTAATTATTGTATTCTGAAAAATATCTACCGATGCTTTTTTCCATTTGAAGAATATTAAAATCCATTTAATCAGAGCTAAAATAAATGCAGTTTTTGAAAAAGGTGTTACTATGTGCGGATAAAACATGAAGCCAATTCTTTCCTATTTGTTAAGGTAGATTGTCCCAGTGAAGGAAAGGATGGAAGTCCAATCCTGACGCCCTGTGGTCAAAAGATGAAGCTCACCAGGAATAAAGAGCTGGTGAACGGATGAGAGAAACAATAGGAGCAATAGGAGCCCTCTCTCTCTCTGAAATGACCTGTTATTGGCCAAAGTCTTCCATCACAGGTCCTATAGGGGCTCAATCAGGCCAAGGTGCCATGCTAGTTTTGAATGAAGCCTAATTAACACACTCATTCTGCTAATTTTCCAGCAGCTGTGGTATAAAACAGATGCAAAGAAAAGAGGAGGTCTGATCTCCTTAACCATCAGAAGCCACTCACTGCCTGTAAACGTAACGCAACACATGTCTAGAAGAGGATGAGCGTGTCGGAGCAGCAGAAGACTCTTTGATGACATGTGCCTCACACATTGACTTTCATCATTTCTATGATTTTAACAAGCAGATTTGTCAAAGGGAGCTATAAAACAGTCTCTTAGGAAATCCGCAGCAGTTGATGTCCTTGTAAACACGTTTTTATAATGTCTAAGAAGTCTAAGAAGTGTGTGTGATGTATGTGAGCAGTTGGAAAAGTTGTGGAAAATTAGGCAGCAGTTTTAAAGTAGTTGCGGTGGTGCCAACACAAAGCACTCTGGGTAGTTGTGTGCAACAGACTGCTGTAAAATTAAGACCATGAGCAGAATACCATATGAGCAGTGCCATGCTTTCTCTCACACACAGGACCTATACACTTATGAATATGGGGAGATAGCAGAGTGATGGGGCTGCCACACACATAGCACAGCTCCCCAAGCAGTTATAGGGGCTATGTGCCTTGCTCAAGGGCACCGTGGCACTCTTCAGTTACCAGTCCACACTGAGCTGAGCTGCAGCTCCTCTGTACCAGCTTCCATCTCTCCACAGCCTGTCAGTGCTGCCCTCAGGCCAGTCTGCCTGTGCATTTAAGTGAAGACAATTCCGTTGTCCATTAATCATCAACTAAGTACATCATCAGCCCGATACAAGTATCCACTTTACAGTAATTGCTGACATGTTAATTACACATAATGACAGGTGTGCTGTACTCTAGGAGGAGGTGGACTGTCTGTGAGTACAACTGTGAGGAAGGGCTGAGAGATCATGTGTCTATAGTTGTGTTGTCAATTGAATTTGAAGCAAACTTTTGAAATGTCGCAAAAAAAAGAAATGCGAATTAGTTGCGTTTCCATCAACATGGTTTGGAATGAATAAACTTGGCTACAATGTAGTTTGGTCAGAAGTTGGCGCTATAGGATACACATGGCTGCAATCCACCAGTAAACAGAATAAGAGGTAGAGATTGTGAACCGTAAACAACAAGGTTGAGCAGGAGAAACACTACGCTGCTACTGTATCAGGACTACCACTGCTTTTATTTATTTGTTTTAACCTCTTAAGCCCCTGGGTGCTGGAAGGTGTGTGGTTCGCCTAGACAGACATACCCAAAATAAATCAAGAATAGCTCCACAGCTACCAGGTCTATATGTGTGATCTTGGTCTCTATGGATTGGTAAGACCTCAGAGAATTCATCTCCAGTGTAAGTAAAATTGTGATTGGTTACTATGCCTGAGTAAATTGTGATGAACCATGGAAAAATTTACATTTTTATCCTCGCCTAAAATGTTTTCTAGATTAGACAGTGGATAACGCCATTATAGCAATGATGCCATGCACAGAGATGCCACTGAATTCATTAAGCAACTCCTTGACCACAAATGTGCCAAAGCAGATATAAATAATACAAAGCAGATAGATTCTAGAAAGGTTTTAGTAAAGATAGGACCAGGCAGACTCTCCATTTGGCCACTTGGATACCCAAAGTGTGCCAAATGGGTTTTCTACCTCTTGAAATAGAATCTGGCTATAATATACGACTGATATCCACTACAGGAGATGCACACAATGGAGCCTTTGGCCATGACATTTACCCTGTGTATCATCACATTCTACCATTGTGCACAGTTATAAATCAATAAAAAACAACTAAATTGTATAATTTTGACGAGTAGTTTTAATATAATAATGAAATATGATCAAGTAAAACTTAGATAATAACAAATAAGATCAATAATAATAATAATGTAGCTATAGACCACTGCCAGCAAACGTCCCCGTTGTGTGATCCTGAACTTCCACATGTATCGGGCCAAGGAATTGGTACGGAGCGCCATCAGAGAACGTGGTCAGCTTCAATATTGAGGACACCAGATCCAGATTTTGAGGTCTCCATCCCAATACAGTGAAGGAGAATGGACTTTCATTTGTATTGCTCACAGCATGGAAAGATAACCCACAGACCTCACTGTCAACAGTTTTCATTGGAACTATTCCCTCAGTAGAAAGTAGTACGATAGCTGCAATGCTAAATTATACTTGTATATGTACTTCATATTTCTTTAATGGAAATTGTAACTCTTTCTTTGATTCTTATGATTTGCATAACTACTCATGTGGACTGGAACAGCTGTGATTTAGAACAAGAACAATACTGTGCACAACATATGACAAAGTAAAGTCAAACGTCCATTGAGGTTGTTTTTTTTTTCCACTTCTTTCCTCTGTGGTTGGATAGTGATGCAGCTCCAGATGTCTGTCGACCGCCGTTGTTTACTCCTGGCAGGAGAAGCCACATGTTTGCTGGAGAGCTAATTGACTCGAGTTTGTAAGTAAACCTTTCAGAAACAAAAACACACAGAGAGATGAAACACTGCAAATGAACCACAAACAGTGTGTGCAAATTTAAAGCAATGGAAGAAAACCACACTGTGAAGCTTACTGTATGTTGGCTTCTCCGAGACTCACTGTGAACTGAGCTTTGAAGCTTTAATGGAAAAGTATTTCACAGGAAATCTAATGTGAGGGGGAGCTGTGTTTGTGCACATGTTTGTTTAAAGTCCTCTGGTCCTCCCGTCAGATGATTTATATAAAGGGCAGCATTTAAAGCACACAGGTTTACAGCTTACATTAACGAAGAGGTACTTGTCAGGCCTCTTGTAAATTGTTTACAGTACATGAGCAGCATCTTGTGGCTGCAGGAGCAGGAGGCGCTGGCTCATTACATGCAGCTCAATGTGACCTGCTATATCAGTCCATACTTGACCATAACACTGTAATCAGTAGATGAACTGTGGACAGATATAACCCAGGCACATAGTTACATACAGCCCATGAACACTCTAAGGAGTTAATGTCTTAATATAACTGTAGTATGCATATTTTAATTTAAAAATGTATTCATATATTAGGCCATAATTATGAATGAAAAAGTAAATATATATTTTTCTGTCACCAGGTCAGATTGTAAATTTTAAAAACAAAATAAGCACTCCAAAAAACACATAATCAAGCCATACAATAAAACAGGATACCCCAAACATTTTCACCTTGATCAGAAACAAACAAACATTTTCATGCAGTTCCAAAATCATATTGTTATGTGGTAATAACTGGCATGGTGATTTACTAGGACTGTCAATCGATTAAAATATTTAATCGCGAATAATTGCAAATTATTCACACATTTTTTATCTGTTCAAAATGTACCTTAAAGGGAGATTTGTCAAGTATTTAATACTCTTATGAACATGGAAGTGGACAAATGTGCTGCTTTATGCAAATGTATGTATATATTTATTAGTGGAAATCAATTAACAACACAAAACAATGACAAATATTGTCCAGAAACCCTCACAGGTACTGCATTTAGCATAAAAAAATATGCTCAAATCATAACATGGCAAACTGCAGCCCAACAGGCAACAACAGCTGTCAGTGTGTCAGTGTGCTGACTTGGCTATGACTTGCCCCAAACTGCAAGTGGGCATGTCTGTAAAGGGGAGACTCGTGGGTACCCATAGAACCCATTTTCATTCACATATCTTGAGGTCAGAGGTCAAGTAGGGACCCCTTTGAAAATAGCCATGCCAGTTTTTCCCTCGCCAAAATTTAGCGCAAGTTTGGAGCGTTATTTAACCTCCTCAGACCAGACTTTAGTTTGTTCAGGGTGGGTTTGGTCAAATACTGTCTGTGGATCAGTGGGAGGTTGTTGATAGCTTTGTTTTTGATTCAAGGCTTTTGTTACAGCTGACAATCTTAAACACATGCAGGAACATTGCGTTCCTGTAAAACTGTCCCACACCAAAGACAGGAAGTTGCAGTTTTTAAATTAACTGCAGGAATAAAATATTCCAGGATTATCAGAAGCTGGACTCAATAAGAAAGAAAGATAAGTGTGTGTGAGCATTTGAGTATCATATCTCATTTTCTTTTTCTGAGCTCAACTACCTACCTACCTAAACTTTAAAGATAAAGGCATGTTTGACTGTATCGAAAGCCTTGCAGAAATCATTTAAGGTCCCATATTGTAAAAAGTGAGGTTTTCTTGTCTTTTATATTATAAAGCAGGTTTAAGTGCTATATAAATACTGTTAAACTATCAAAACGCTCAATATACAGAGAAATACACACAGAACCGCATTCAGAAATTGTGCGTTTGAAACAAGCCGTTAGGATTTCTGTCCATTTGTGATATCACAAATATTCAATATTTAGACCATTACACGGTTTTAAACGTAAAGATTTTAAATGTGTCCAAGTTTATTTCCTGTTGCAGTGTATGTAAATAACATCAGCTGACAGAAAGTAAACATGGACCCAAACTCTTGCCTAGCAACGCAATTCCGTTGAAATGCACTAAAACGGAGCGTTTCAGACAGAGGGTAAATACAGGTATATTCAGGCAGACAGTATGAGGAAAATAAAGTTTTTTTTCAACATTACAGCATGTCAACATGTTCTAGTAGAAACACAAAATACAAGTATGAACCTGAAAATGAGCACGACATGGGACCTTTAAATAAAATGAAACAATCATCATGGATGAGGTAACTATAAACAATTAAATCTAGTACTAATCTGACATTATTAACTGATTATGTCTCCCCTGCATGAATCCAGATTTTTCTTCATTAATTATCTTGTGTATTCCTGTTTTTAGTCTTTTTTGAAAGGAGTAGTGCAAATAATTTGGTATCATTATTTAATAAACTAATTGGTCTCCAATTATATGAATATAATTTATCTTTATTTGGTTTTGGAATAAGTGTAATTACTCCTTGTTTTAAAGAAAGCATCATCAGCAAGTGTGTTGGTGTTTACATGGATGTTCAATACGTAGGCATGGTGGGTGGTTGGGTGGGAGGAAAGGGGTGCTCCTTCAGTCGGTTCAGTGATCCAAGGCCTATGGTAAGGAGGCTAGAACATACGTCATGAACGCGTCATCTCATCGGGGTATGGCACATGCGCAGTAGAATCTGGCCTGCACGACCGCGGCTTGAGTTACAGCGCGCATGCGTATTATCCCCGTATTCCCCAGACCCGTGTCCTAACCTCCTTCTATAAGCCTTGCAGTGATCACTCCCCGGTTAGTTAGCTCCACCGACGGCTGCACCACCATGCTATCTGGAGAACCACCATGCAAACAAACACAAAGCAGTTAAATAAGATTATAGCAATTTCGTAAAAAAGCTGTGGAAAAAGTACAAGGGAGGATAACACAAGAAAATACACCGGAGACCGGAATTCAACTGTTATAACGTCGCTGGGTGAGTACTCAGCTAGCTAGCATTAGCATCCACCACAGATGTCTGGAAGCGACACTATAGCAACGGAAAGCTGCTGTTAACGGCGATATAACGTTACTATAGTGACTTAGATATGTTAAGGTGATCTATTATAGTGCCTAATGGATAATGCTTGACCATGAACACCTTAGCCACCGTTAACGTCTGACAGCTTTGCCCGTTTGTCGCAGCTGGTGTTGGGTTACTTCTAGCTAGCAGGCTAGCTTGTAAATCCCCCGAAAAATGCAAATCTAGTTTTTGATACTAAATCACAGCATGGCTTTTTCTATGGTGTTCCTCAAGGTCTTGGTGTCTTAATGTGGTATTTTGAAGAGGTTATTGATCATTTTTATCAATTCTCAAGTGAAAAAAAATGGTTAAATTTATCACCAAATCTGTAACAAATGGTATCAATCCCAAAAAATGCTGCATAACAATTTATAAAACATGATATAGCATTGGAATGACCAACATATACTTGAATCATAATGTTCTAAACCCTTATACACTTTTACAGTTAATTTTAAATAATGAATTCATGTTTATTTCTGATTTATGACACAACTTGACACACTTAAACACCCCTTAAAAAAGACAAAAACAGGTCTATTGTGGGTCTCAGAGGGTTAAAAGCAGATGAAATCAATACATAATGTCTATGAGATTAATTAACAGTACAATACTGTATGTTATAGTTATAAAGTAGCAGTAAAAACACTTTATTTTTCTTTTATTTGACCTGTTTGTTGGGAGATAGCAGGTCAACAGTAGATGTCACATAGAAGTGGTGAACATCATCTGAAAGCTGAGAACCTGGAGATTAATTTGAGATGCTGCCCAGCACTGTGTGTCAAGTTGTTCTAGTCATAAATCAGAAATAAACATGAATTAATTATTTAAAATGAACTGTAAAAGTGTATAAGGGTTTGGAACATTAGGATTCAAGTATATGATGGTCGTTCCCATGCTCTATTATGTCTCATAAATTGTTGCAGCAATTTTTAGGTTGATACTACTTTTTGATTTCAGAATTTGGTGCTAAATTTAACAATTTTTTTCCACTCGATAATTGATCAAAATGACCAATAATCCCTCCAAAATACCACATTAAGACAGCACTGTGTGTCAAGTTGTTCTAAGGGTTTAAAACATTATGATAGAAGTATATGATGGTCATTCCCATGCTCTCATATGTCTCATAAGTTGTTGCATATCAAAATGATCAATAATCACTACAAAATACCGCATTAAGACACCAAGACCTTGAGGAACACCGTAGAGGGAAATTAAAGTTTCCAGCATCACATTTCCATAGTGCAAACATATCAGTAAAAAGGCACAAGTAAGTAGTACAAAGTATAAAAAAATATACCAGATATAAAAATACCAGGAGATGAAGAAAACTGTTAAAAATGAATATAGTGCAGGGTAACAACTGAGATACAATACTGTTCAAAATGTGACTATAGTGCAAAAAGTTTCCCCCTAAAGAGCCCCTGTCACCCCTAAAAAAGACAAAAATGGGTCTATTGTGGGTCTCAGAGTGTTTACCATAGACACACCAATATTGAGTCGGTCAGCCTTTTCTATAGAGTTTTATTTCCTCTTTGTTCCACAGCTCTGAACAAATGACTTTGGTAGTCAAGGAGATGCTATGCAGGAGGCCTCTGTTGTCCAGGCAGCTTCAAGAGTGATTCTTGCTCTGTGTAAATCCCACACTACTTACTTCTTATTAATATGCTAGTACGGATCCTATGCACCGTTTTATAAATGGCCATCATTGCTCCCTCCAGTACATGGGTGTGTTGGTGGGTGGAGAGTGTGGATGGATGATGGTTCAGATAGACCACATCTTTGTGGCCCAGTGCGCAACTGGTACAACTGCTCTTTGAGAATCCCTGGTCTAGAACTAACCCTAGTCTGTGTAATAATAAATTAAACGCATATTAGGATATTTCACAAAACTTAATCGTAACTTGAGCATTACAACGAAGCTATCCGCTCACCAGCTGTATCTGTAGACTAGAGGAAACGTCCTGTAGGTACAGTAGAGGAAAATGCAGGTTTTTAGCTCACCTTCATTTCATGTGAACTGACTTTGATCCAGGTAAATCCACCCTTCTCCTACTTCTCTGGACCACTTTCCAAGAAGTTAATCCGTCATGGTGCTTTTGTTGCAGAACGCTACAAAGATGCCTGAGGTTCGAGATCTTTCTGAAGCTTTGCCAGAGATGCCCATGGACCCGATCACTGGAGTCGGAGTAGTAGCCTCCAGGAACAGGGCTCCCACTGGATATGATGTGGTAAGTTACTGAACACAACTTGGGACAGATTTTGAGAGATTTGTAGATATCTCTGTTAATTCCGAATAGCCAGGCTCAGCTATTAAATGTTAAAACATCTTGTGTCATCCAGATATTGTAATTGTTGTCTCAGTTTAATGACCCCTCATCTTTTGACTTATCTGCCTCCAGGTCTCTACAACAACAGACGGCCTGGATGCTGACCTGTGGAAAGATGGCCTTTTCAAATCCAAGGTGACCCGCTACCTCTGCTTCACAAGGGTCTTCTCTAAAGAAAATGTAAGTTAACTCACCTCACCAACCACCTATGCATGTTACAATCTTATGTCGAATGAATCGTTTGGTGAAGATTTTGAGCTGGTTATATTCACTTCCCATTTGTCCTTCTCTGTTTTTCTTCTTCTATAGAGCCATTTAGGCAATGTTCTTGTGGACATGAAGCTGATCGATATAAAGGACACTCTGCCTGTGGGTTTCATCCCAATCCAGGAGACTGTTGACACTCGTAAGTTATCAAGTCAAGTAGAAAGGCACTGATAACATCACTGTGTGGTAATACTGTTTGTCTGAAAAGGATTCGGATTAAATCTTTAAAACCCCAAAGATGTCGGGCCCTAACAATAAGAACTGCTGTGCTAATATTCAGAGAACCTTTCTGGCATCAATGTATAGTTAAAGTGGCAACAGACAACTCCCTCCCCGCCCCCCCGCATTAATTTTTATTTTTGTCCAAATTTCTAACACAAATCAATATACACATACATCGTTGGCGATCAACATTTACTTCATAATGATAAGTTAAATCATAACACTTGTCTATTGCCACTTTAATGAGCAAACTGTCTGTCTCTTGTGTGTCCCACAGAGGAGCAGGCCTTCAGGAAGAGGCGACTCTGCATCAAGTTTATTCCACGGGACTCCACAGAGGCCGCCATCTGTGACATCCGCATCCTGGGACGCTCCAAGCAGGCCCCCCCTCAGTACACCTTTATCGGGTGAGCAGCTTGGGTTCACATGAATGGATGTTAGTTTCAGTTGTAGACTTAATAGTTTAGACTTGGCTGCTGTGGAATTTGAAACTTGACTTGTGAAAGCAAAAGCATTGAAGTTTTGACTTCTGTCTGGGGTTCGAAACAGAAAAGAAAAAAAGTATTAATGAGAACAAAAAATGTGGGCTGTAACATGTACTCACATTTTGAGGAAGAGAAGTAGACATTCTTTTGTCAAGCGTGTAACTTTTTGTAACTTCTTGTTTAACAGAGAGCTCAACAACATGGGAATCTGGTATCGCATGGGGAACGTACCTCGGGCCCAGGACTCCACATTCACCCCAACCACCAACAACATCCAGAATGTGAACTCCTCCTCCGGCTCAGCCCCAGTCCCAACCGCTCCTATGCCCAAGTATGTCCATGCTAATGATATGTTTGTACGCATGTGCATATATGTGTCTGATTAGAGGTGTAAGAAAATATCAATACACATGAGTATCGCGATATTATGTTTTGCAGATACTGTATCGACTCTCAAACGCTGTATCGATGTATGTCTGATGTGTCATCACTTATCCAGATAGCTCTCATGTATCCTGCATTTACACACCTGGCTGAGACACTGCTCAGTCCTGATACAAGGAAAGAGGATGTTCACTGTCCTTAAAGTGGACATGAAACAGTCGACCAAGTTATGATGGTTTAATAAACGGATTTCCACTCTAATCAACAATTGTATAACAAACATGACAAATGTCAGCATTTAAAAGAAAAAAAGAACAGCACAGCACAGTAGGCTTTGGACGTGAAGCAAGGGACGGATGCATAGATTCAGTATTTTGTCTCCATTGAACTAACCAGATGCTATATTTTTTCTTTTTGTCCCCAAGACATATTTCTATGACCCTCCCAGCCAGCTTCAGAGGGAAGAACACCACCAGACCAGACTATGAGCACCAGAACTCCAACCTGTATGCTATCTCAGGTCAGCAGTTTGTCTTCCTCTCAACATCCTCTCCACCAATGTCTTCTTGAAATGTGTCCTTTGGAATTTTTTCCTTTCATTCAGAACATTATGAGGATACAAAGTCCATTGAGTTTGTTTCTGTTGCAATTAGTGTGAGGTCGATCCACATTTTGGGGTAAAATGCCTGTACTAATAGCTTGAGACCATGTCCCAGCCTCTTTCAATGACCCTTTGTTAATACAAGCTCAACAAAAAGCCCTGTAGAGTTTCAGTGGACAGAATCCTTTCATGTCCTCTATTGTGAAACATATGAAGGACCTTGTTGTGAAAAATTCAGTGACCTGCGCTGTTTAAATGTAGCCACTGCCATCTTGTGGCACTTGTACGTTACTATAAAATACAGTTTGGCTGGGGCATTAGCACACATACACCCCAGTGACTGAAATAGGACACTAACACTTTAGATGAGTAATCCAGAACAACAAAGTGTTGAAAATAGCATGATTATATTGTTGAATTTATTAAATTACAGCGATGGAAATGTACATTATTCTTAGTTGGCATGCACAATATATGACAGGCACCCTTGTTTTTTTCCCCCCGGCCAGTATTTGGGACCTGTTTTTATTTGTTTGCGGCAACACTGCCCCAGCCGTTATTTGAAAATATGGGTCCTTCGCGTTTTGTTTTGTTTTTTGTAAATTTGTGAATAACTGTCTTTTTCTGTTACTTCTTTGCTGCCACTGTAAAAGACACATTTATGGAGTATTTATTTGAACTGTCTCTTTCAGCAATGGATGGAGTGCCTTTCATGGTCTCTGAGAAGTTTGCCTGTGCCTCATCCGATGTAAGTTGCCTGAGTTGAGTCTTGAAAAATTGACGAAAGATTAAGGGCATAACATTTTTGATTTTTATTTAAAGATAAATGGTGTGTGTATCAACTCGCTGTCAGAGAGAAGACAGAGCAGAAAGTATCGATACTGTGAAAAATGAGTATCGAAACCGTTTCAAATATTCAGTATCGATATGTATCGATACTTAAATATTTTTGATAACACTTGATCCTCCTGTAGCAGAGGTGTCCAGTCATGTGCTTTAACATCTCTGCTCTGCAACAGTTCTGCACCTATGTTTAATAGGAAAGAATAGTGTATATGATCACCAGAGTTATTGAAGCTTAACTTGTCTACATAACTGGACAACTAGCTAACTAACCATCACTGCTCTCCATGTTCAGCTGCAGCAGGTGGATCTGATGGGCATTACAATCAAGTCACTGGCTGAGATTGAGAAAGAGGTGAGTAGACAAATGTAATCAAACCTGATTCGTGATTCGAGTTTTTTTTTTTCCACCCTTACAAAGTAATAATGTTTGACTCTCCCTCTGTCAGTATGATTACAGTTTCCGCACAGAGCACAGCGCAGCAGCTCGACTCCCTCCCAGTCCAACAAGGACCTCCCTGAGCTCTGAGGCCTGAGGATCCCCTCCTAACACCCTCCCTAACAACACTCTCCACACCAGCAGGAGAGACCTGTACACAACTACTGAGTACCTGCCCACAACAAAAAAATGAATTTCCTAACTTTTGGGAGATGTCACGGTCTCTGTGTTTGTTAGATGTGCTGAGAGAGAGAGAGACAGAAGCAGAACACTGAGGGACTCTTGGTCTGGCTGAAACCACTACGTACACCATTGATGAGCTGGCTTTTAAAAAGAGATGGAATTGTTGGACAACACAGACCTTTCTCGCTGAAGGACTCTCTCTCTTATGATTTTAAAATACAAAAACATCTCAAAACAAGTGTGAAGTGTTGTAATACAAATAACCACGTCCAACCTGAAGGACTTGTTACAAGCAAGATAAAAGGATTAAAAGGATATTCTGATGGACGTCACCCATTTGGCCTTTGCTGTCTGAAATGGAATGAGAGCAGTCATCATGTCTTCATCATTGGACTGAATCACGATACCAGGAGGGAAAAATCATCCCAGTTCATATGTTGGAAATACAAAAAGTAAATGTCAATGGGATATTGTATTCAAACTTGTACTGCTTATCTTAATGGGGAATGATTCTCATCGTTATTACTGTAATATACTGGTGTGACTGTGAGTGCACTTTGTATTTGGGAATTTCAGTGTGCTTCCTGTTTGCCACAGATATTCTGTTAACCACTCCTCCACTGTCTGTACATGAGCCAGCAGCTTGGCTTGTCTATAGAACCACTGTTACTGTTTATAGGTTGCTAAACCAGGACACATGTTACAATGCTGGACTACACTTACCACTATTCTTAGGATTATTGTCAACCATTGCTTATAATGTAATGTCTGCCTTTTCTTTTAGTGCTGGGTATCATTTTATCACCATATTAGTGATGAACACGTGCGTTTTGGTAACAGTACTTAACCAATATTTTTTACAATACCTTACTTTGAATTACTATTCTTTTTTTTTTATATATATATAAGAAAAAATAGTAACACTTAGTTTTACGTGTCCGCAAATTTCATGGTAATTAGGGGATGATTAGCAAGTAACCTATTTGAAATTTCTTTGGAATTACTGCCAAATTACCCCAATATTTACCTCAAAATTGATAAAAAATTACTTTATTATAAACGTGATTAGCAAAAACAGAAATTTAATTTAAAAAATATTTTTCTATTAAACTGTCAAAAGTTGGCAGGATATGGTTATCTTGCCAAGTTTTGACAGTTTTCAATACTCTGTGCCACGGACATATTTCAGTCACAATCACAAAAAGTTACTGAAGTTTGATACCCAGTCCTTGTTTGTTTACATCATCAGAACTATCTTCACTACTATTTTTAGTTATTTTTCTAAGTGCAATGTTTAAAGGTACTAAATTTGATATCCAGAGCATTAATATAGCATCAAACAACTATTTGCTATGTTAAGATATAGAGGAGTAATGTCTACCTGAGCAGAGGATGAAGTCACCCTCCCTCTGTGTGTGTGTGTTGTAATCAAAGCTTCTCTGTGCTTTGTTGACATTGCCGGGCCGGCCGCGCGTGCCTTTTAGTGCATGTGAGCGTGCCCTACTGGCTAGCTCACAGCCGCTGTTCTGCATTGCTCTCATCCGGCAGTTACAGCTGATAACGGCATCCTGACTGACAGCGTTTTGTCGTGGATGCGTAGCGCCCACCCTCCGGTAAACACTGTTAGCTCCGTCAGCACTGTTGCTGTTGTTTGCACTGTCAGCACCGTTAGCTGCGAGCTCAGCCGTCTCCATGTTGAGAGCCGTACGGAGGCAATAGAAATACTCTGAATTTCACATTTAACACCATTTAACAAACAGAAAGATGTTGCGGTAAAAGTGGTTCAGTTCTTCATCACGCATGAACAAAAGCATAAGTTGTCAAACAAAAGTGCTCTTTTTTTATTTCAGTACATGGTTTACACGTGAAAAAACCTTTGTACCTACAGTGACATATTTATCCTTTGTATTAACAATGGTATGTCTTTAATGCTACTCGTTTAAACAAACTTTTCTTTTAGCTTGAATCTGTTTTAGAAATTGGATAACTCTAATTAGCTTTATTTTTTTACCCATTTGACATGTGAACTCAGAACCACTAGAATACATTTCTTTGTGACAAATGAAAAGGTTTTACCTTGAAGGGATTGTATCAGAATAATTGTGGCCTAGTGTTATCCTGTAATCCCAATTATTAATTACAGAATTGTAATCTTTGATTTGATTTTATCCATTAGAGTCCGACAATACTGGGTTTTTGACACCAATACTACTATCGACAGCTGATACATACACAAACAAACAGGTTACTTACAGGCAAACGTATATGCAGATACCGATATACCAGAAATTCTCAAATACCGTCCATGGCCTCGTTTCTTGTTTTACAAATATATTTTATCATATTTTGTTTGTAGGCCTTAATTTGAGAGACATTTTTGAAATCCGATCTGACATTCACTGAGACGTTACTCTTGAGTTCACTCCAAATAGATGTGTATTTTGTACGACTCTCCCTTTATGTTAATGCAGTATTGTGTTGAAAAGCATCAACGATGTGCTTATTTCACTCCCTTTTTGTTTCAAGTGTCTCTGCTATATTACCATTTCATAAATGCATGGATTAACTCCTTTTTATTTTATATTTTTGTTTGTCTAATTTATTAGTCATTTCAGTATTGTGACCATGTTGTTCTAAAGGCTCTCTATTGTTCTTGCTTGTTTTCAGAAATGTATAAAATTGTCAATTGCACTGCTGACATGTTTGATGGGCTCATGTGAAGCTCCGTGTATTTGAGCTGAGTTGTATCTGCCTGCTCCGTGATCAGCTACACGTATCATTTCTCAGCTGTGGTGTTTACTTCCAGCCAGTTTTTTGCTGAAACATTTAATAGCCAACTAATATTGTGTCTGCATTAACAACAAATAACAATCCTGCTTTGATATGTCTGTTAGTTTGCATGCATGGTGACATGAGGTGCCGGAGGTTTTAGTAGGACAGTTATTTTTTTAGGTTAATGATCAAAAGTCACGGATTTTGTCACATAAATAGATTTTATTCACTAAAGAACGAACAAAACGGCATCAGTTGAATTTGTATTATAAGGAAGTTTTATTAAACTATGATGAACTGAAGTCCTTTGACTTAAAGTTGGATTTGATTTTGGTAAGAATGGTGATGTCACTGAACTTCAAGCCTGATCAATACTGTATTCATGTGTGATGATAGTCCCTATAGTAGCCATTTCATTGTAGTGAGACCATTTTTTTAAAAACTTGACCTCTCTGTATAAAATGACCTGTGGTGACCTCTAGGATAATCACAGCTTCTTGAAACTTTACAGCCACAAAGAGAGATTAGTAGATTAACAATAAGGGGGTTTCTGAGCAGTTTCCAGAACAGAAGTGCTCGCCATCCAATCGCTGAACTATGCAATTCCTGCAGTGTTGCCAGAAAAGACAGGGATTGACTTAATTTACTCTCAGAGGTTTTTGGAAGCATCGTTAAAGAATGGTTCAGTTTTTTTTACAACTTTTCTCATAGTTTTGTCCATCATTTCTGTCAGTTATCATAACATTGTATAGCTGTAACAATGGGACACACAATAAAAAGGATGTTTAAAACTAGTAAACTATCTATGTCTATGGCTTTCCTAGGTAGATTGAGAAAAAAGGGGTTTCTGAGCAGTTTCCAGAAGGGAAGAGCTCGCGATCTAATCGCTGTAATATGTAATTCTTACAGAAATCTCAAAATGTCAAATGTTTTTGATACCAAATCACAGCATGGTTTTTTTTATGGTGTTCCTCAAGGTCATGATGTCTTAATGTGGTATTTTGGAGGGATTATTGATCATTTTTATTAATTCTCGATTGATAAAAAATCATTAAATTTAGCACCAAATCTGTGTAACAAATGGTATCAACCCAAAAATTGCTGAGCTGCATCTCATATAATCTTCAGGTTCCAGCTTTCAGATGATGTACACCACTTCTATGTGACATCTACTGTTGACCTGCTATCTCCCCCTAAAGACCGCCTGTACCCCCCTAAAAAAGACAAAAAATGGTCTATTGTGGGTCTCAGAGGGTTAAATATTAGTCAGGGTCCATGTGGACTGCATAAGGAAAGAGGACCACAAGCTTCATCCTTTGTGAAAACAATGTGGAGGTGGATGAGTCAAAGGCGGGTTGATGTGAGCTGAGCAGCAGCGAGGAGCACAGGTGAGAGGTTGTTCCTCGGGGGAGGAGGGGTTAGCAGCCTGAAGACAGGGATATTGAAGGCATTGTGTGATGACTGACAGCAGTGTGTCAGGAAACAAATGAACAACAAATGGTATCAACCCAAAAATTGCTGCAACAACTTCTGAGACATAATAGAGCATGGGAATGACCATTGTTAGAGAAATTATCTAATAAACAGTCTCTGGTCATTCAGTTAAGAAGCAAATACCATTTATTAAGCAAATGCATTTGGGTTCATACAGCAGACAAGTCAGTGTACAAAGACCAAGAGCTACCTCACTACATCATTCTTTATAATCTTGGTTTAGCCTTCCCCCCCTTGTAGCCCACACCTTCCACCCTGCTTCTGAGTGAAAGCATTGTCTATTGTTAAAAAGAGTTACTTGTGATTAGCTAGTTTTAGCAGCGTGCAGAGGCGAGGATGATAAGTAATGTATCTAAACTAGTACAGTCTGTGCTTTCCCAGGGTATTCAGATTTATCTGAGTACACAAATTCTACACAAGGGTCATGGTATTTTCTCTCACACCATCATGTACTTTGATAATAATGTTCTAAACCCTTATACACTTTTACACTTCATTTTAATTAAGTAATTCATGAAGTAATTAATGTTTATATCTGATTTATGACTAGAACAACTTGACACACATGTTATATTATGACTTTATTCTCGTTATATTATGACTTTATTCTCGTAATATTATGACTTTATTCTCGTAATATTATTACTTTATTCTCGTTATATTATGACTTTATTCTCGTAATATTATGACTTTATTCTCATAATACTACGACTTTATTCTCGTAATATTATTACTTTATACTCATAATATTATGACTTTATTCTCATAATATTATGACTTTATTCTCATAATATTATGACTTTATTCTCGCTATATTATGACTTTATTTTCGTAATATTATTACTTATTCTCGTAATATTATTACTTTATTCCCGTAATATTATTACTTTATACTCGTAATATTATTACTTTATACTCGTTATATTATGACTTTATTCTCATAATATTATGACTTTATTCTCGTAATATTATGACTTATTCTCGTAATATTATTACTTTATTCTCGTAATATTATTACTTTATTCTCGTAATATTATTACTTTATTCTCGTAATACTACGACTTTATTCTCATAATATTATTACTTTATACTCGTTATATTATGACTTTATTCTCGTTATATTATGACTGGGGTGGGTAGGACATGAGAAACAGGGTGAAGTAATGTGCTGTGTTAACCTCTCATGTACAGTAGGTGGCGGTATGCACCTTTTAAGCTGTTTGCGATTCACCATTAAAACCAAGAGAAGAAGAAGGAAGCGGAACCGGAAATGAAACTGGGCTTTGCGACAGCTCAGCTCTGAGCGAATCAAAGTGCTCTGGGTGGCAGCTGTGTTATGATGTTATGATTCTGCTATACTGCTTTATTACGAATAGAAAGAGTTAGTATCAATACAGGGAGTGTGCATGGATAACAGGGCAATGTGGACACGTTCTTCCACTCATCGGATGTGACTTCTGAAGGTGAGTCACCGTCATGAACTAATAACACTTAAACCAGGGAGGCTAGCCTTTAGCAGCTAGCTCACCACAACCAGATCACCACAGACAGCTTAGCCTGAACAAGCTTTACCAGATAACTAGGTACAACCAATGCCATTCACACTGTAATTACATCTTCTTACAGTCTGAATACCAACTATAAAGCTGCCACTTATATGAGGTTTACATGCTGACATAGCTAGCTAATGTGTAGGTCAGGGGTCAGCAGCCTTTACTGTCAAAAGAGACATGTTAGGTAAAGATCTGTCTGGAGCCGCAAAACATCTGAGCATTGTGATGAAGGTAACTCAGTTTATAGTCTAAGTATATAAGTCTAATACAGTGAGGGACAAAGTGCAAATGTACTACAGAGTATTAGAGCCACATTGAGGGAAACACATCTGAGATTTACAGAATAAAGTCATAATATTACGAGAAAATAAAATACTAATATTACGAGAAAAATGTCATAGATTTATGAGAAAAAAATACTAATATTACAAGAAAAAAAGTCATAACTTTCCGAGAAAAAAATACTAATATTACGAGAATAAAGTCATAACTTTACGAGAATAAAGAAAATAACACGTAAAATTGTTACTATATATATATATATTACTATATATGTAATGTATATAATATATTATATATATATAATAATATATATTATTATATATATATTATATATTATTATATATTATAATAATATATATATTATTATAATATATATTATATATTATTATAATATATAATAATATATAATAATATGTTACTATATATTACTATATGTTACTATACGAGAATAAAGTCATAACTTTACGAGAATAAAGAAAATAACACGTAAAATTGTTACTATATATATATATATTACTATATATGTAATGTATATAATATATTATATATATATAATAATATATATTATTATATATATATTATATATTATTATATATTATAATAATATATATATTATTATAATATATATTATATATTATTATAATATATAATAATATATAATAATATGTTACTATATATTACTATATGTTACTATACGAGAATAAAGTCATAACTTTACGAGAATAAAGAAAATAACACGTAAAATTGTTACTATATATATATATATTACTATATATGTAATGTATATAATATATTATATATATATAATAATATATATATATATATTATTATATATTATAATAATATATATATTATTATAATATATATTATTATATATTATAATAATATATAATAATATATATAATATGTTACTATATATTACTATATGTTACTATACGAGAATAAAGTCATAATATTACGAGAATAAAGTCATAATATTAGTGTATATATATACTAATATTATGACTTTATTCTCGTAATATTATTACTTATTCTTGTTATATTCCGACTTTATTCTCATAATACTATGACTTCTTTCTCTTAAACTTCTGACTTTATTCTCATAATATTACGACTTTATTCTCGTAATATTATTACTCTATTCTCGTAATATTGTGACTTTATTCTCATAATATTATGACTTTATTCTCGTAATATTATTACTTTATTCTCGTTATATTATGACTTTATTCTCATAATACTACGACTTCTTTCTCTTAAACTTCTGACTTTATTCTCATAATATTACGACTTTATTTTCGTAATATTATGACTTTATTCTCATAATACTACAACTTTATTCTCGTAATATTATGACTTTATTCTCGTAATATTATGACTTTATTCTCATAATACTACGACTTTATTTTCGTAATATTATGACTTTATTCTCGTAATATTATGACTTTATTCTCATAATACTACGACTTTATTCTCGTAATATTATGACTTTTTTCTCGTAATATTATGACTTTATTCTCGTTATATTATGACTTTATTCTCATAATACTATGACTTTATTCTCGGGGAAAAGCAATTACAAGACAGCAATTAAATGAGTAGGAGAAGCTTGTTGTGCTAATAACTGGCTCTTAAAAATGAAAGGCCCGCACACAATGGGAATAACAATATGATGCTGGTCATCTGTTGCTTGTTTGCTAATGTTAGATAATGTCTTAGTGTGTCACAGCCTACTGCATTTAGCATGCTAATCTTAGCCAGGCTAATGCAGCACACAGTTGGACAGGATTGTTTTGCCCTTACTCACAGCTCTCATGTTGAAAATACCAACAGCTTGGTGTTCACAGTGTAAATACTCATGACAGTCACAGCTGGGTTTTTTGTAAGAGGCCATTTGTTTACTGGTCAATACAAGTGTCCAGTGATGGCTTACATCCAGTTTAAAATGTCAATATTGTGACAACACTAAATCATTGTTTTGACTGTTGGGTGACTCCGAGCTTATCCAAATAACCTGTATATATAGTGACGCTATCTAGTATGTTGATGTAACATGTTGCATGGCAGATGATTTATAAAGTAACCGGGTGTGTGAATAGTTTAATCTTTCTAAGTCATAAACACACAGTGCAGATTTACACTGTAATGCATAAAGGGCCTGCACTGTATTATTCAGACTCTAGGCTGACTGCAATAGGAATGTTCCTAACTGAGTGAAATGACCTGGAAGTATTTAAGTATACCAGTTCAAATTCTCTGAATGCCAAGAAAAGGTCCTTCAATGCTTCCTTTCTTATCTCCTTTAGCATAGGATACACTGGACCATCCTTTGCCAAAGGAAAGGAGATAATGCCGTCAATCCACAATTCCTTGCGGCCACAACTTTTAAAGTGACGCACCATTCTGCCGTTCATGAAAACAAACCTATCTTGCATAATATTTTCATACAGTCATATACTAATTGTCGAACAAGTAACAAATAAGTAAAACACAAAACAAGAATAACAAATAAAAATAACAAGAATAAACAAATTAATTTCCAGCCTGCACCATGTAATAACTGTTATTTCGCTCCAAACAGGTACCGGCACCTTTCCTGCCTTGGAGCACAGAGAATAATCAAGAAAAAGGAGATGGAAAAGATGACTGCTCTCCCCTTGTCATCAGCCACTACTTTAAGACTCTCAGAGAGAGACTGAAAGGAAGGAAGAGAAAAGGATCGTCTGGAATACAGGGAAGAGTGTGAGACAAAGAGAAAAACATCCAAAGCTATCAGCCACTTTATATAGCAGAGGAAAATGGCTTTCTTGGACAACCCAGCCATTATTCTGGCCCACATCAGGCAGTCTCATGTGACCAGTGATGATACGGGAATGTGTGAGATGGTACTAATAGACCAGGATGTGGATCTGGAGAAGTGCCAGCTGGCTCTGGTGCCTGGCAGCAGCTGTGGGTCAACAGGGTCGGAATCCCTGAGCGAGGGAGGCAGCAGCGTGACAGACAATCATGCCTGTGACCTCTCCCAGTCCATGGACATCACCTCCAGCTGGGACTTTGGCATCCGTCGGCGCTCCAACACAGGTAGGCTCATCTCAAGGCTCTGGCTGGTTTAGCAGGGCAGGCTTTCTGTTGGGCCCAAATCCCTCCTGTCATTATTATGGCACGGGCAGCCAGAAAGCCTGTTCTGCTGTTGTTTGAAGGGGCTTTGTGTGTCCAATCTGGGACAGTGGTTTAAGTGAGGCTCATGTCAAATTGTATGCTATGGAAGGTTGTTGCAGCACAAGTGGAAAGCATGGGGTTAGATTGCAGTTCACTGTGTGAAGTTTATAAAATGGCTATGAGGTGAGTAGCACAGATCACATTATCAATGATTAATTTCCCTTTTGGATGCCAGTATACATTGTAAATCAAGCAGTCAATGTCAGATTGCTCTTTTTATTATGTCATTAAGTACACAATCACTTTTAATGGATTTTAGTAACATGGTTAAGGATGCCAGAGCTACATACCAAAGAGTAATCCAAAAATCTGGCCAAAATAATTGCGATTCACAATATTATCACAATAATCATATCACAAAATATGATTATAACTCTTAAAATGGCATCTTTATTACATGGAACAACCGGGTTTCTTTTAGTGAACATCCTTTTTAGTGAAAAACAATCTTAAATAAGGTAGTCACAAATCATAAGGTCCCTTTCAGGGCTCCAGGATGCAACCAAAAATCTGTCAAGTACGTCTAAACATTTTCATTAGTCGCACCGGTGTGCTTGACATTTAGCAGGTCTGTCTCTGTGTGTGTGAAACTGAGCTCTGTACTTTTCCTCGAGCGACATCACAACCTTAAAACATCCCGGCCATTACCGGTAAATGAAGAGAACTATTGATTGTTTTTACTTCAAGACAACTGCTGCGGTGCGCCCATTACAGGCAGGGGAAAAGGGAATTGCAGTTGTCAAGACGGGAGGAAATAAAAAACATGAACAATCATCTCCATCTCAGCTAGGGACACAATGGGCCTGAGTTTAGTCAATGTTCTTCGGCTAGTAGAAACAGGAGCAACCCAAACTGTTTACATGCTGCTCAAGACTCAAAGCCTGGTCCATAGAAATGCCTAGATTATGGAGGGTGGATTTAACAGAAGTGGAAAGAGAGCCAAGAATTTCTATCACCTTCGGGACAGAGCCAGCTGGGGCAGAAATAAGAACTTCTGCTTTGTCTGCATTAGCTGTAGAAAGTTATCTGCCATCCAATTTTTTTGTGTTGATGAAGTTTTGTGGAACAGTTTAGTGACATTTTGAGTCTTAAACAAAATTTATAATTGAATATCGTCTGCATAACAATGGTAGGAGATAAAATTACTTATTATCTGCCCGAGAGGAAACAATGCAAATAGCATCGGACTCAGGTAGGGATGGGACGATATACAATTATATCGCGGATCACCATAAAAACATTCACAATAATTTGATCGTGGTGAATTTGTATTATCGGGATAATCGGGAATATATCGTCATGAGTGACTTGAAAAAGCTGTCTAGTTTGCTACCATGGTAGAGAAAAGGAGCTGTATTCAAAGTCCAAAATTGTCAGATATTTTACAAGATGGGAAAAGTTGAGATCAATATCTCCATTTGTCAGTCAGATGCTGATGTGACAAAAAAAACACGCCGCTGTACTAAAGCCATTTGGGCATCAAGAGTGAGAAGGGGAGGAGAGCTAGCTGCAACATTACCGAAGCAGCACAGAGAGCATCAAGATGGCTGTGTGGCTCTAGAGCGGAGAGCTACTGTAAAGGGCCAGATGTAGCTAGTTATCTCGACACAAATTGGGTCTGAACAGCCCCGGCTGTGTCACCCTTTTTTCACAGGCACAATAAGTTGAATTTGAGGCATACTTCTTTATGGGAAACAAGTATTGGTCTCTTTCAAACTCTGTCACCTAATGTTCTTGTGTCGCCCCGTAAATTTCAAGGTTTTCAAATGACGCTTTGCTTTGAGTTGGGATGTGGCTGGTGAAATATGACATATTGTAAAAAAAAATTGTATTCAGAGTTTGAATCCAATAAAAAGAGTGTGAATCTGTTTTAAGCTACATTCAAGTGTTTTAATTGGAAGGTAAATATGGTTTTGGTGACAAAACGGGAGTCCAAAGGCAGACGGCAAGTCTCTTTTTGGCTCTCTTGGAGTTTTGTATTTCGCTTGGTGGAGTGCTGCTCGTGGTTTTTGGGTTGTGGGTCGAAAGCTGAAATCCTTTCAGACTTGAGATTGAGGACTGACCTGTGGTGGCTGTCTCATCAGGAATCCATCAAGACAGCCGTGAGAAACCTGGGGCTGCTGGTAAGATAAGAGAGGGATGAACAACAAAATGCAAAGTATACAAGTTATATTTGGTGTTAGCTCTTCTTGGTGTGTGTATGATACATATTTGGGTGTGTGAATGTCTGTCAGAATATCACATGGCAGAGAGTGAGTGTGTCTTTTTCCTGAAAACAAATGTCCTTTTCTTCTCATATTGGTCTCACAGGCCCAATTTGAACCAAAGTACAGTGTACTGGTGTTTTAGTGGTGTGGTAATAATGACAATTTATTGATTTTACCAGGTTTTTTTAGGGACGTATTTGCACCTGACTGAAATTTAAAAGTTGTTCTTTCTTTTCAGCGCAAAGACTTGAAAGGTTAAGGAAAGAACGGCAGAACCAAATCAAATGTAAAAACATTCAATGGAAAGAGAGGTCGTCCTCCCATTCAGGTAGTGTTTCTTATTATTTTTACATACATATATATTAAACTAATTAAAATAGCAAAGCTGCATTCATTACTACTTTTGTAGCATGTTTCACTTTTTACTTTTACTGTTTCTGTGCGTAGTGAATTTTTTTAAATAACTTTATTGTGAATAAAAATGCTGCTGAGAAATCTGAATGTTCAAACTATTTTCTATGACATGCTCTAAAATATTATATGAAAGTCTTGAAATCATAATTAGACCACTGGACCTCCCCAAATGATGGCAAAGCAAATCTGAGGAGTCCAGACATGAAATCCTTCCATTTATCTATATACGTTCCTGCCGTAAGAAGAAAGTAACTACTGTTACTAATGAAAATAACCAAGTGTTTGCTGCATGTATTGCCGTCATGCTTTCTGTCCAGTGGATGATCTGGGGTCCCTGTTTGAAAAACGGGACTATAAAGACCGGCCGCGGTCAACAGGTACCAAATCCACCCTTTCACTGCGGCTGGAGCAGTGTCCCCAGCAGCTCAACAACCCCTTCAATGAATACTCCAAATTTGATGGCAAGGTGAGTTATTCCCCATTTTGTTCCTCTTTATTTGTATATTCTTTAAAAGAAACTCATTTAAAAACGAGCGTGTTATTCTATTTCTCATCTATTTAATTGAATTAATCCAATACAGAAGACCTTCTGTCTAACGTGCGGGTGCAGAGTCAAAATGTCATCACTTCATCATTTGATCCTATTAGACATTTCTATGAAATTGTAATAATAAACAGAAAGAATTGTATGAATTATATGAATTCTTGAGTCGTGGCCAATCTAATCAGTTCATTCTTGAGTCCAAGTGGACGTTTGTGCCAAATTTGAAGAAATATCTTCAAGGCGTTTCTGAGATATCGCATTCACGAGCATAGGACGGATGTGAGGTCACAGTGACCTTGACCTTTGACCACCAAAATATAAGAATGGACTGGACGAGCGTCCCGAAAACATAATTCCCTCGGCGCAGAGGCATACAAATATTAAATACTAAAGTTTTGTGTATCATATGCTGTCTCTTTGTATCCCTTTACTCTCTGTAATCCAGGTTTTTCTCTTCATGGTGTACTCACTGTCTCTTCACCTTTTAGGGCCACATTGGCACAACGGCTACAAAGAAGATAGACGTCTACCTCTCAATGCAGATGGCTCAGGAGAAATTGCATCCGATGACAGTGGTGACCATCGCCAACGCCCGCGTCCACGACCTCATCGGCCTCATCTGTTGGCAGTACACAAGCGAGGGACGAGAACCCAAACTCAAGTGAGTACGAACACATTTCAATATCCGTTTCTCAGACTGTAAATGTCTGTGTGACACTCTCTCTCTGCACTCACGTCTCTCCACAGTGAGAATGTGACCGCTTACTGCCTCCACATCGCTGAGGACGACGGCGAGGTGGACACGGACTTCCCTCCGCTGGACTCCAATGAGCCAATCCACAAGTTTGGTTTCAGCACTCTGGCCTTGGTGGAGAAATACTCCTCACCTGGCCTCGCCTCCAGACAGTCACTGTTTGTCAGAATGTGAGTAAGAAATAAGGAACATAGTCATTCAAATAGTCACCCACAATGATGATTACTATGATTAAGATAAATCTACAGAGGCGTCCCTAACCTTTTCTGCTTTCTTTTTCCATTTTAGAAATGCTGCTCATGGTTTCTCTTTAATTCCTGTGGACAGTCTGAAAGTAACCATGAAGGAAATTCTCCAGAAAGCACTCAAGAAGAGGAAAGGCTCACAGAAAGGCTCAGGTAATGACCCCCCTCTCCCTTTAATGTAACCGTGGAACTTATTGACAGATTAAGTACATTATGTCTTTGGTTTGTTTGGTTGTCTCTCATCCAGCACATCTGTGCGTTCAGGTACACCCTTGTACACTATTATGGACTACAAATAAAAACCTTATTTTAGTTTGAATTGACACCTCAGTCTGAAAAGACTGTGAGACATGAACCGTAGGCTGCATTTACCATCAAAATGCTGTGTCTACATACATACGTTGTCTGAAGGTGAGTGTTTATTATACTTGTCTTATTTTGAAAGGAGGATCAATATATTAAAGATGGTGATGAGGTTGTTGCCCACTGTCTGCATGTGTACATCCTCACAAGCCCTGTTTCCACCGCAGGAACTTTCCCCTGGAACTAGGAACCTTTTGAGGAACTCATCGCGTTTCAAACGCAGGGTTCAGGGTCTAAATTAAGTTCTGGGGACAGTTTCTGGGGCCTTTTTACCCGCCAAAAAGGCCCTGGTCGCGTCAACTTTATTTTAAAGTTGTACTTTAAAATAAGGGACCTTCAGGGTGGAGTTTGCAGGGATGACCGTCGCTAATTGGTCAAACACGCACACAGCGCTACTGCTTCAAATGTACCGCTTCATTCATAAAACAAGGAAGTACTCTAGTATTGATTTAGGACCATTTTGGGACGACGGGAGAGCATTTCTCTTTGTTTGATAACATTAAATGTTAGGCTTTGCTGTCGGCTTCCCGACTCATTTTTAAAAAAGACAGAGAGAAGGATTGCACGAGCAAGCCGAGAACTTCACGGCGGTTACGTTTTAAAGCACAAATAAATAACCATCAAACACTCAACGGATGATTTACTGTGGAGACAGATGCTTTTAGTTTCATCTCCCTCCTTTGCATTTCATTCATTACATCCAACGTGCATCAGTAAATACTATGCATCAGTAAATGCTGTCGCAGTGAGACAAAACCTTTATTTTTATTTCAGCGTGTTTTTAGAGTAAACAGGCGGACACATTGAACTGCAGGCTGCAGAGTGTGTTTACCCCTGTGAGCACCAGCAGCCCTCGTCCCATGTCATGGCTGAAGAAACCTTTACGTGTCTTGAAAAGTTGCCCCCCCGAGACTAAAATTACTCAGAACTTCTTGGTGGAAACCCGGCTACACGCAAACAGTCAGGAGGGGGCTATTGTCTCATTTACATTTAGATGAGTGGTGGACATTTTAGTCAGAATCATCCTCTTCACACTCACATTTTCTTTATACAAGGACAGTCCAAGGTCATACAGTGTTGCTGTGTTGGAATCATGATTTTTGGCTTATAACCGGCATGTGATCAACAGCCCTGAACATCACTTCAGTCACTTATCAATTTTACTTACCATTATGTACCAAGATGTCTTATTTCCAATCAATTTTGATGGATTGATGGAGCTTTGCAGCATCAACAAGAATGACAGCTGTCCCCCGCCCAACCCTGAGGTGTGTTGCTGTCGTCTGACTCAGTCATTCTCCAACAGGGCCCATGTATCGCCTGGAGAAGCAGACGGAGCCAAACGTCTCAGTAGACCTGGACTCGACACTGGAGAGCCAGAGCACCCTGGAGTTTTGCCTGGTCAGAGAAAACAGTAAGTAATCCCAGTAGGTCATCACCACAGCCTGCCTTATCTTTTCAAATGAAGAAGCTGGTTACACTCCACCAGCTTCACTTCACCTCTTATCTGACAGTGATTTCATATCTTAGAAGAGTTTGGACTAAAAGAATGAATCACTCCAAAGTATGGCTGCACAAAATGAGATTTTGTTTCCACTCTGAAGTGAGATCATTTAACATTTAAATTCTGAGCATTTTTGTGATTGATTTTCCTTCTTGTCTCCAGGCTCCAGGGGCGAGGAAAGCTCAGAGGAAGACCCTCCTATTGACATCACCACAGTCCAAGACATGTTGAGCAGTCACCACTATAAGTCCTTCAAGATCAGTATGATCCACAAGCTGCGCTTCACCACAGATGTCCAACTAGGTACATATATACTGCTCACTGCAGGCTGTAAGGGTGTCATCATCACCCCAAGTATTGTGATAGTATCGAATCGGGAGATAGGTGAATCGTCTCAGCCCTGGTGGTTACTATGCAAAATAACCCTGCTCAGATGCTTGCTATAGAAGAACACACTTGGACAAGCGTTATGTTCAAACAACATGTTTCACTTTCACAAGAGAAAAGTCTTAGAGGATGAATATTGATTGTTATAGTTCAGCAAACATATTTTAGGTAAACTTCCCCCAAATTCAACACAGAGCCGGACGGAGACACGGATATTAGAAAAAGCAACAGGGAAATCAAATCGCTTTCTGACCTCGACCCCTTTATGTATTCCATTCATGAGCTGACACAACTGTTTCTGCAGGCATTTCAGGAGAGAAAGTGGAGATCGATCCCGTCACCAACCAGAAGGCCAGTACTAAGTTCTGGATTCGACAGAAACCCATCTCTATCGACTCGGACCACCTCTGTGCCTGTGACCTCGTAGAGGAGAGAAGCCCCAGTGAGTTGACCACGGACTACACATCACAATACATGTTTGCACACATCTGGATACATGCTCAGCACTGTGTAGAAGTGACTGGTTTTACGTAGCTTTTCACTGAGGGGCTCTTTGAGGACAATCGAGAACAAGTTAAAACACAAAAGACATACTGTACATCTACAGGGTTTTGTTTCCTTCATTAAGATGACACATGACTGTGACCTTTCCTTTAGAGATTAACGGTGCTTTCACCGCTGTAGTTTGGTTCATTTGGTCCAGACCAAAGGAAAAAAATGATATTGTTGCATTTTAGCTCTGATTTGGTTCCTGTTCACATTGACTTTTCAAAAAAACAAATCAGAGTAATAAACATGAAGTTATATACAGACTGACCGGGAACTCAATGATCGTCATCCTGCATCACCAGGACTCACGTGGGGAAATCATATTCCGGTGACTGACAGATGTTTATGCAGCACTTTAATGCTTCTGTTCCTTGATTAATAACTGATTATACGCATTATTAATATTAATATTATTAGACTGCAAATCGACCGCATGTTATGATGAATAATGGTAGAGACAAGACTGTACAAAAGCTCCTAGATGACGGGTGCGAACGCTGGGGAGCGTACAGAGTTTTTTTGTCTTGTAAAGATATTTTCATATTAAGTGACGTCTTAATCTTATCAACAAATTTGTGTTATTTCTGTTGTCCGTCTCATTAAACACTGTTTTTTCCTCTGTGTCTTACAGGTCATGCAATATTTAAGCTCACTTATCTCAGTAACCATGACTACAAGCCACTCTACTTTGAGTCTGATGCTGCTACCGTCAATGAAATAGTGCTAAAGGTGAGTTCTGGCTGGATGTCTGTGCTGTTCCGTGTTTCTCTTTTCTTAGGACACATTTTTTAACAGGTTAGGTTTAGTCAGGGCATGAACAATTCCTCATAATTCAGGTTTTTATGAGTTGTTCCAGGGCGCCCTGTCTCAATTTGTTTCCCCATTCACATATATAAAAACTTCTACTGGATATGGCGACGCATGAGTGGCAGTAAGTTTGAAGTAAAGGACATTTACTTATTACAGCTTGGTCTCAGAGACTTCAAATGTATAACAGAAAGCTCTAAACTAAAGACATGGCAGGGAGGGTCTAATGGAAATGTTTCAAATGAACATTTTAAAACACTATCATGAATGTTTTTTTGTTTTTTTTAGGTGAACTATATCCTGGAGTCGCGGGCCAGCACCTCTCGGGCTGAGTACTTTGCCCAGAAGCAGCGGAAACTGAGCCGCCGGACCAGCTTCAGCTTCCAGAAGGAGAAGAAGTCTGGCCAGTAGAGAGGCTGAAGCTGCTCAGCCACCTTGTCCGTCTGAATATGAATAAACAGACTCATAAACGAGGCCTGACAGTGTCACACGCAGACGGCATTAGGCTAACCAGAGGTAAGACTGACAGGAAAGTCAAGTCAGAGGAGACGGAGGCTGAAAATGGACCAGGAAGACGCGTCTCTGCTTCAGCTGAACGAGCTGCAAGTCTGAGTAGGCGAAGTCCACGAGCAAAAACAAATTCTTCTTCTTTGAAGAATTGCGGGACAGAGTTGTGTCTACCGTGTCACCGTCAGTTCTCGTTCATTCAACTCTGCCTCTGAATATAAGCTCTGTCCTCCAGGATGGATTCGTACAGCATCAACAAGTCGGCAATGTTCACACAACGAACAAAACAAAGCTATATGCTGAAGCTTTGCTTGTGTCCTCCATCAACTGATTCAACATGAGAAGTCACAATTGTTATGTACTGTACATAGACATTTTACATTCAGGAAATGAAATGATGATGATTTAGAAATGAAACAACCCAGTCTGTAATTTTTAAAACCAGGAAGGACACCCGTCTGCCTTGAATCCAAATAGCAAATCCTCAACATCATCTACACAGTGGCCAGTTTATTAGGTACACCCAGCTAAAACTATTGCAGTCTAATACAACAAGACCTGCAAATTGTGTGATGTTATACTGACAGGTGTTGAACCTTCTTGATATGAATGGCATGGACAAAATAATAGAAACACCTCTCTCTCTGTATAACGCAAATACAGTTCAACAGCCATTTCTGTCTCCCACAAAATGTTGTTCCCATACAACTAAACTGCATTCTTAATTACGTTTCAAGGTAAACGTAATTTCTCCCGGATTACAGTCGCAATTTTAAACTGGTTTAAATGCGTGGTTAGTGTTGTAAATTCAAACAAAACAAATCATAAATCACAGCTACTTCCTTAGGTTTAGGCGACAAAACTACTTGATTAAGTTTAGTAACAAAAAAAAAATAGGGCTGTCATTTGATAAAAAGATAAAATAGCAAATTAATCACATATTTTTTTATCTGTTCAAAAAGAGAGATTTGTCAAATATTTGTCTTATCAACATGGGAGTGGACAAATATGCTGCTTTATGCTAATGTATGTATATATTTATTACTGGAAATGAATTAAAAACACAAAACAATGACAAATATTGTCCAGAAACCCTCACAGGTACTGCATTTAGCATAAAGAAATATGCTGAAATCATAACATGGTAAACTCAAGCCCAACAGGCAACAACAGAAAAAGGCTGTTAGGAGGGGGCTGACCAGGAGGGATCACCCGCACACCCACAAACATGGAGCTCGTTCATTGTTTGGGGGTCACAACCTATTTTATTTATTTAATTTAGGGCTGTAAATCGATTCAAATATTGAATTGCGATTAATCATTTTTTATCCAGAGTTAATCGGGATTAATCGCAAATTAATTGTACTTTTTTATGTGTTCAAAATGTACCTTAAAGGGAGATATGTCATTTAATACTCAAATATGCTTGCTTTATATTTATTATTGGAAATCAATTAACAAAACAATGACAAATATTGTCCAGAAACCCTCACAGGTACTGCATTTAGCATAACAGATATGCTCCAATCATAACATGGCAAACTGCAGCCCAACAGGCAACAACGGCTGTCAGTGTGTCAGTGTGCTGACTTGACTATGTGATTATCATAAAGTGGGCATGTCTGTAAAGGGGAGACTCGTGGGTACCCATTGAACACATTTTCATTCACATATCTTGAGGTCAGAGGTCAAGGGACCCCTTTAAAGATGGCCATATTAGTTTTTCCTCGCTAAAATTTAGTGCAAGTTTGGAGCGTTATTTAATGACATGGTTGGTACCAATGGATTCTTTAGGTTTTTCTAGTTTCATATGATACCATTACCTTCACTCGAGCTTTAAAACTGAGCCCGCTACAATCTAAAAATTGCAAGTTGCGTTAATTTTGACAGCCCTAGTAAGAAAAAACATCTTGGTTTGGCTTAAAATGACGACTGTACATATGTAAATGTTGACTTTTAGATTCAGGCGGAGACACAAACGGCGGTCTCCTGGAGGAAAGTCAGTCCTGTGTTTGTTTGTTTGTGTGTTTGTCCGGCGGTAGTGGACTTTTTCGCTTGTTATCCTCGTTATTATACCACGTCACATTCATTCACGGTCACTCGATATACTACATCACCTACTCCAAATGTAATTAAGAATGCATTTTAGTGACAATGCAGTTGATACCTCTCTAAAACAGTTCCATCAAAAACTGAACATTTGAACTTTCAGGACTGTAGTATATTAGACTGCTTTCGTTTTAGCTATAGGTGGACCTAATAAACTGACAACTCAGTGTATTCACAGTGTTCAAGTGGAATTTGGAAGGGTGTGACCGTGGCACATTTTTAGTATAATGATGCTTCATATTAAAGCTTTGAAGAGACGGCAACAGCTGAGAGAAATGGTTCTGAGTTAAGGTCTTTTGAAGCTTGAAAATCCACATTTAGGTGTATCACGGTGGAGCCGAGGTCGGTCGAGCAAGCACGTTGGCTGAGTGTGATATGCAGAGACACCTGTCAATCAGACCAACACATAAGCCTCATAAAGCCTTAAAGGTACCCTGTGGAGTTTTTTGCCACTATGCAGCTGTGATGAGACGCAGGTGGCACAATGCACAGGCTGTTCCACTGATCGACAGCTGGTGGCGGTATCACAAAAAGAAACATAGCAATGCTCCTGCAAAAGGCAGTGACAAAACACTGTTAACACATGAGTAAGAAATGCAGGTTTTGAATGTTTTTTAAGGGAGGAAATGCTTTCAACATGTTGTCGTTAACACATCTTGCAAGTGTGCTTGTGTTGGAGCAGATTATGTAGTATTCAACTCTGATTGGCCAGTTATTTTCTTACATATTCTGTGACCTGTAGAGCAACAACCCCTTTCACCTTCAGGTTACATTAACTGCATCATGAAGGCAGGATTCAGAAGCCTCATTTTGCTGCGGCTGAACTTCAGAATACATTTTCATACAGAACGAGGACTGTGGATTTTGTCATTTGCAGCGTAGTTGTAAGTAAGTATGGAGAGAAGGAATGATAACGGTGAACAATAACACTTTCAATGTAAAAATCTGATGATTTAATACCTTGATTTTCCTTCAAGAGAGAAGCCAGAGATCTTCTCTTTTACTTCATTACAGCCAGTTTCCTTGGAGACATCCGGTGGCCAGTGGAAGAAGTGCAGCTCCAGGCACACTTAGTTCATTTCTAACAAACAGGTAATTGATTGTTCACCTGTTTCGCTGCTTTACACACTGCCAATGTGTACGTTTCTCTGTTGCCTTGGCTAATGTAACTAGCCTAATGTTACTTGAATTTGAACCACATATTCTCATGTATCAGCAACCAGCAGGTGAAAAACTAATCAAAAACACAACAGGACTGTAGACGTGACTGAGCAAAGAGGTTAAATTCAACCTGTACAACTGCTCTTTGGTGAATGTTTCATACAGTACTGCCATGAATCTTTGTACACAGCAGCTTTACAAACAAATAGAGGCATATTTCCCTCCAAGTGCATCAAATATGTAGACGTGCTTTCTCTCAATTATGACTTTCACATCTCATAATTATGATTTAACATCTCACATCTTTGAGATCCTGTAGAGATATTTTGGTAACGCTTGATGTCAAAGACTACGGAACGTAATTTGGTTTTAATTTGTAAAAAATGCTACAATTGCTACATTCCCAATACATCCACATTTATGAATTTAGATTGAGTTAATGTGTGAATAACTGGGATTAATCCTTTCCCCTCCAAAATAACACGTAAAATTACTACTTTATAATATTAGGACTGTATTCTCATAAAATTAAAAAAAAAATTCTTGGAAACTTATGCTTTTATTCTCATAATATTATGACTTTATTCTCATATTACGACTTTTTTTCCCGTAAACCTATGACTTTATTATCATAATATTGCAACTTATTTTATCGTAAAGTTACGACTTTATTCTCATAATATTACGACTTTTTTCTTTTAAATTTATGACTATATTCTCATATTACAACTTTTTTTCTCGTAAACTTGTGACTTTATTCTCGTAATATTACGACTTTTTTTCTCGTAAACCTATGACTTTATTATCATAATATTGCAACTTATTTTATCGTAAAGTTATGACTTTATTCTCATAATATTACGACTTTATTCTCATAACATTACAACTTTATTCTCATAATATTACGACTTTTTTCTTTTAAATTTATGACTTTATTCTCATAATATTAAGATTGTTTTTCTCGTAAACTTGTGACTTTTTTCTCGTCATATGACTTTACTCTCAAATTCTGAGATTTTTTTTCCCTCAATGTGGCCCTAATACTCCGTCGTACTATTCTCAGCTGAATATGAAAAAAAGTCAAATTCAAGCATGACACTTTAAAATCTAGTAAGAAAAAAAAACCTCAACTCAAGGTCCACTTGCTTGCTTTTTCCAGTGTTTACTTAGGAACAAGTAGTTGAAATCAAACACCAAGAACTATTTAACAAGTTCAACTACATCATTTCCTAAAAGATGAAAAGTACTCTGTACTGTCCCAGAAGATTGTATCTATTGAGCCTATAATTAGTACCAAATTACATAGTTCTGTCTAAGTTATTTTGTCATAACTATAAGATGTCACGGTTATGATATATGAAATTCATAATTATGGGGAAACATCTTTTTTTTGGTCAAACAATGTGTTTCTGTATATTTCTGTCAGTTATTTTGGCTTGTATACTGTATCATAGGCTGGTAGATTTGTTTTCTTTTGTTAAGCTGTCCTGCTGCCTCTGTGGCTAAAGGCTACAGTATACTTCAGATGAAGTAGTTTGTACAACATGTTGTCTGACGCCGTCTTAAGGCAAAAGTGTTTCTACCTGTTAGGAACGTCCACATTTGAAGGCTGCATCCCCATTTTTCAGATTATAAGAAACTAATTCAAATTCTGCAGCCTGTTTGTGTATTATCAAGCTTCACTATACATCAGATGTATAACCTACAACAAGAATGAAACAAGCAAATGTCTAGAATAATAAATACGGTACATAGCATTATTTCTTCTCTTGCATCTTCACGTCCACTTTGCCATGGATTATGGGTAATCTTTTTGAACGAAGTCTGTACCCCAAGCAGACTTTCTGGAAGTCCTTCTTAGGAAGTTCTGTCATAATTACTACGGTCGCTAGAGGTCGCTGTCGTCTTCTTTTATACCTTCTTTCGGTGATCTACCATGTGAATAGATGATAAAAACTTACTTGAGAGTGTAGTAGGCCCCTATTGACCCACATCTATGGGGCTTATAGCGACTGATAACGCCTATTTAATAGCCTGACAACAGTCTAATCGGTCTTTTTGACGTACTTTTTACGTGTTCATATTAGGGATGCACCGATACCACCTTTTTTCAGACCGAGTACAAGTACTGACATTTGGGTACTCGCCGATACCAAGTACTGATACGAGTACTTCTCTGTGCCATAAGACCCCCGTTAACAGCCAGCTGGAGGGTGAGAGTGACACACGGCAGGCCGGGGAGTCCCGCATACGAGGCGGTGCGGCGCGACCGTCTCTAGGTCGGCTTGGAAAGGCTCGGGGCGAAGGTGGTTCGCGGCCGCAGTTTTACAGCGCTCCCCGTCCGGTCCTCGCCGCACCGTGGACAAAGGGCTCGCTGCGCCCTCTCTCCCCGCCGGGGAGGGACGGGGCCCCCTGCTCCCGGTGCGACTGTTGACCGGGGCGGACTGTTTTCAGTGCGCCCAAAATTGCGTCGTGCCGCCAGATCGGGGCTCGGCCCACATAAAAGGCGCCAGGGGTCTGTGGCGTTGTCGGCAACCCACCCGACCCGTTTTAAAACACGGACTAACGCAAGTGCGAGTCAGAGGGTGCAGGCAAAACCCCGTTGTGCAATGAAAGTGAGGGCCGGTGCGCGCCGGCTGAGGTGGGATCCCGGCCCAGCGGGGTCGGGCACCGTAAAGTGTTGTTGGTGCCATTGTATTGGAGCCGTTTTGCGAGTACAAGTATGAGTACAGGAGCACAGCATCGGACCCGATACCCGACACTGGTATCGGTATCGGTGCATCCCTAGTTCATATAGGCAACAATAGTGACAGTATAGTGGTCAAGTTAGCGTTGACTGCTTGACTTCAGATACGACAGTCTTCTAGTAGAGCCTCAGTTGGTCTCCGTTAACTACATATTCAAACAGTTCCACTGTTCATGTCGGGGCTATATAAGGTCTGGTAGTGATGCTGCATAAAACTGGAGGATTATGTAAATGAAGAGCTTATAATGAGCCGGCGTTCAGAGACCACCAAGGTTTCTTGGCCTGTCTCGATCATTAGCTCATTTCCTGAATTCACTTCCGAGAGCTGTAGAACTTTCTACTGGACTCACCCTTAAAGAGGATCAACCCAGAGACACTCTGCTGATCCCACTCTGGGTGTCTTTGCAGCAGGGACATTCCAGACGGTGTTGCCAGAAAAGACAGGGATTGATACTCACAGAGGGTTTTTGGAAGCTTCGTTAAAGGATGGTTCAGTTTTGTACAACTTTTCTCGTAGTTTTGTTCATCATTTCTATCAGTTATCATAACATTGTATAGATATAACAATGGGAAATACAATAACAAGGATGTTTAAAACTAGTAACAGAAACAGCTTGTCTTCTTACCCCCTTTTTTTGCCTTTTGTTTTACTCCCATGGCCTACATTCACTGGTGAGTTTTCAGAGCACTTGTATTGACTGTGCCTATACAGTGGAGCTGCTCTCCTGAAGGGACCACAGTGCACTAATGTGCTGCACTTATCTGAGCCTCCACACAATCTTGCCAGACTGCCAGCAGTCACAAAAGATGCTGAGCCGAGCAGCTTGATGCCCAGCCAGAGGAAGGAGGGCTGCTCTATTTTACCCCGTACTGCTTTACATTCTATCACTGTCATGGCCTACATTCAGTGTGAACACACACGCACAGCCCACACACACACACACACACACACACACACACACGCACACACACACACACACACACACAAACACACACACACAGCTGTGACAAAGCCTGTGCCTGCTCGAGGAAGTGCGAATGATTTATTGATTGTGAAATCGAAGGTGGAGCGTGCAAGGATGTAGGATGGTGGAGGTCAGCACCCAGAACGGTGACGGGGGACTTCAGAGTCTGAGGCTCCATCGAGTCCCACTGAGGTCCAGAGAGAGAGAGAGACCATGAAAGAAAACAAGGAGACAACAAGAGTGGTACTGTCGGTGCAAAGCCCTGCTGAGGTCTTGGATAGCTTCTGATTTTTCAAGTCTTTTTTTTTTTTAAAGATTGAATTAGATTAGATTAGAGTCGTTGCACAGAGTTCAGTTACTGAGACAATGAAATGCAGTTTAGCATCTAACCAGAAGTGTAAAAAAACCCATTAAAGTGCAGAGTAATGTACAGGGTAATATATAAAATATAGAATAAATCAGCCCGTTCTCATTCCCAGGGCGTGAAATACCGATTTGTCACAGCCGTCGGCGTTCAGCTTTCCATTAAATACGATGATCTTGAATAGTTAAGGTTAGGCATTGATCTCAAATAGTTAAGGTTAGGCATTGACCTTGAATAGTTAAGGTAAGGCATTGATCTCAAATAGTTAAGGTTAGGCATTGATCTCAAATAGTTAAGGTTAGGTATTGACCTTGAATAGTTAAGGTTAGGCATTGACCTTGAATAGTTAAGGTTAGGCATTGATCTCAAATAGTTAAGGTTAGGTATTGACCTTGAATAGTTAAGGTTAGGCATTGACCTTGAATAGTTAAGGTTAGGCATTGATCTCAAATAGTTAAGGTTAGGTATTGACCTTGAATAGTTAAGGTTAGGTATTGACCTTGAATAGTTAAGGTTAGGTAATGACCTTGAATAGTTAAGGTTAGGTTTTGATCTTGAATAGTTAAGGTTAGGTATTGATCTCAAATAGTTAAGGTTAGGCATTGATCTTGAATAGTTAAGGTTAGGCATTGACCTTGAATAGTTAAGATTAGGTTTTGATCTTGAATAGTTAAGGTTAGAATAGGTTGTCGAGAACCGAGAGTTCTTGCAAGTTTTTGCAGATTTCAGATCAGATTTTGCAGTTTGCGGGTTACCTTCTAGACACGACCATGAGTGATGGAGGGAGAGAGCAGCGATGGTAGAGCAAGCTAGGAACCTAAATATATAGCTGTTGTATGCTGCTTACATTAATCCTTTATTATTATTATCAGCTGTTTGCACCTCATTTGGATATTGTTTTTCTTACATAACACTTGTGTTGCTTGAACTTTCAATGTCTCTGTCACTTAGTAGGACAATGGAATTATAGGAAATACCCCTAAACTGACATTTTCTCATTACACAAAGTGAACAACTGCAGATGAATTATATTTCATGCACGGACCGATATAATCCCTGTCATTATATTATTTGCCCAGTGGTGCGCAAATAGATTATGGGGTGTTTGGATAGGAAGGCAATCCAGGCACTCCAAAATACTAAAACAAATGTCAACGAGGAAGGAAATATATTTTTTAAAAAAGCCTTTATTGTAGTGGCTAAATCATTATTAAAAAGCCAACATGTTTCGACCACTGTAGGTCTTCATCAGGGCTTAAAACAAAGCGGATGTGGCTTCACCTGTATGCTATCAACAACCAATGGTCATAAATAATCACCATAGTATTACAAAATATCACAAAATTCAAGTTGTGTACTTTTTATATTACCTATACGTCTATAATTTTGGATAGTTTGTACATTTTCTATAATAAACCTTCAAAGTCAAGAGGGGGTTTGCGCTTTAACATGTGCTGTATGTTTCTGTTCATTTAAGTTGTGCCGTTTCACTGCAGGTACTATACAGCTAAATACAGTACACGTACAGTAGTTCATTTAAAACTCACGTTAAAAATTAAACTATGAAATCAAAACTTTCCATAATGTCTCAGAAATTAGATTTAAACTTGAGACATTTAACTGTATAACAGATTAAATAACAATCCAAAAAATGCATTTGAATTAATTCTTTGCTTATTGTATACCATATATATGTACTGTATATGTATACAGTATATATAACTAAAAACAATTTAGGAGGACAGGAGGAAAACCAACCCACATATTGCTCAACATCCTTCAAGAAAACAACAAACTAAGGCATTTATTGTTAAATTTATATTTATATTACAACTTTTTTTCTCGTTAAGTCATGAATTTATTCTCGTAATATTCCGACTTTTTTTCTGGTAAAGTTATGACTTTTTTCTCATAATATTATGACTTTATTCTGGAAATATCAGATGTTTATTCCCTCAATGTGGCCCTAATACTCCGTCATACATTTGCACTTGGGCCCTCACTGCATTAGACTTATATACTATATACTTAGACTATAAACTGTGTTACCTTCATCACAATGATCAAATGTTTTGCGGCTCCAGACAGATTTTTATTTTTATTTTTATTGCCTAAAATGTCTCTTTTGATAGTAAAGGTTGCTGACCTCTGTCCTATCCCCTATGTCATCATTCCTCCTCATGTGCTGCTTTGAACAATGTTGTTGCACTTCACCTAAAGAACAGGCAGACAGTGGCACCCAGAGTTCCCATTCCATTTATTAGATATGGTTTATAAATAGACACACTCAGACACATATGTTGAAAGTATAAAAAATACAAGATTACAGGATTTTCTAGACATTTTTTAGATAGGTCTCTTCTCTCTCTTGTTGCCTTTGACACGTTATTTTTAACTTTGAATGACTGACGGAAATGGAAAAATTCATTTATTTTTTTCTTACACAGCATAGTAGTTTCACACTTTCACAAGTCCATTCATCGAGCAAGTTACTATCATCAAAGGGTCATGTTAAAATGAGATCAGAGCATAGAAAACAGTCACATGCAGCCAGCAACTTTTCACTGAATCTGTACAGCACGTCCTGTCAGCCAGACAAGTGTTAACACAGTGAAAATTTTCAAATATATATATGTACTTCAAGTTTCACTGTACTTTCGTCTTACAAATTCTAAGGAAAGCTGATATCACAAGGGGAGAAATGGAGAACAATGATTAATAACTGGGGGGAAAAAAACAGCTTATTCAACCTTTTACTGAGGACTGATTGCCAAAAGCTCCTTCACATCTTCCAGATATGTTGAGTCATTTGACAAATGGGGTCAAACCATTTTTTTTTTTTTAAATAGTTTGGATATTAGCATACAAATATGTTCCAGCTGCACTGTCGAGTTTTTAAAACTGTAAGTTTCAAATCATCGTCAGTGCGCTGGCAGGAAAATTTGGGATTTAGGACGCTACAAAAACAAAGTCAAGAACTATATCTTGAGAGATGAGGCAACATGGCTAAGTTGCATTGGTAAATGTTTCTAAAAACTTCTGCAACCGACGAGCAATGCAAAGGTTCTGATTCTGCTAAAACCGAAAAAAGGACAATATAAATCACACATGTAATAAACCTAGTGCAGCACAAATACACAACTAATGTCTTCTTCAAGCATTTATGTACCATATAGCTACTGTGCCAAATCTGGCTCAACTTGTTTCTAAGGACAATAAGTCCTGCTGCTAATTCATATATTTTAATTTGTAAATATATCTAAAAAATACAACTCATCAACTTCAGTGTTATAGGAAATTGCATGATTTATTGGTATTATACCAAGTTTTGTTTTTGTAACTTTCACTATTCACAGTGTTTAAAACTGAACAGCACAGGCCGACACCTACTGTGTGTGGCTGGTAACTGGCACCATTTCAATATTCATTTATAGAGGTTGCTTTCAAGTCCAGTACTGCTCCGGTACTGGATTTAGCTTGAATCTCTCCAGAGTACACCATTAAACAAAAAAAAACTTTCAGTATAGTACTTCTATATAAGCAACAATACGACTTCATGCTGATTTTTATAGATCTTTCAAGTAGCACAACTGTCTCTTTTTTCAGCTTTCATTATTTTCTTACGTTGCCATCAAAACTTTCAGTATTTTATCTGAATTTCAGCAAAACTTTCTTTACAGATGTGTATAATATAATATATTATAATATAATATATAACAGCTCCTTCTACAGGAATGTGGTACTTAAGTCATGAAGCAACTTTGCATAGAAAGTATTTACGTATAGCTAAGAAAATAATGTTTAATATTTTCTGCATGATATACCATTAAAGTCGCATATGAAAAATAGTCATGTCAATAAATGGACTCTTTCATTTAAAGAGGCTAAGTTTAAAAAAAACAAAACATACAGTTGTTATGTTAGCTAATAATTTGCAAAAAAATCAAAATACCTTTAATGTCAGTTTAGGTAATCCCTACCAAAGGGATTGTGTTGTAACAGTAAATAACCAGGATACAGATAAATGACTTGTTGTGGATAAAAAGTATGTACTTGTTAAAAAGATTAAAATAAATAATGTACTGTAACTGTGCTCATTCTGCACCTGACAGGAAATATTCTGAAAAAGAACAATACTGACCAAGCAGACATGAATATATATATCATTTTGATAACAAAATACTTATCTACAAATGTTTGTAATTGGATTGATATATAAATGTGTAACAATATATATGTATTTCTATACATATATATTTATAACAAAAGGTGCACTTAAATAATGTCATCGAGGAGATGCGGGGTGCCTACCCAGTCCAACGTCCTGGGCTCAGAGGCAGCCATGATCATGCACATAAACTGTTTACCGGTCCTCTTATCAATAGGATAAATAGTTGTGGGTGTGAACCTTCTGTTACTTTCCACAAACTCACAGAGCTGCTGATAAACCTGTGGGTATTCATGGCGTAGGAAAACCCCTCGAATCCTTAACTCCCGTTGTATATTTATAAAACAGATTTCTCTGGCCTTCCTGCCTTCCTCTCCCTCTTTGTCGATATCTGCCGTTCCAGGAGGTGGAGTGAGGATCAGCGTTTCCATGTCACTCTCTTTCTTGTGAACCTTTCTCTCGGGGCTGAAGGAAGCCAGTGCTACCTTTGCATATTTTCTCACAGTTGGAGCTTCGTTCCTTGGCGATGGCCCATCGGGCAGTTGGTCACCAACAGCAATGGATACATTCAAGATGAAACATTCGTTGGGGTCGTACTCTTTACCGGCTTCCTGTAGCTCCTTACAGTACTCCCCTAGGTTGTCCTTGAAGCTTTCAAGCTCTCGGAGGGACAGGTACGTAGGAGACATGAGTAGACTATCCAGGCCGTACTGCAGGAATTTACTGGATGCCGCAGGATTTGGAAAACCAAGGAACAGAACTCCTCTACCTCGAGAAAGGTAGCCAACTTTGGCAACACGGGAGAAGGCTTTGTGGATTTCTGCGGTCTCCCGGCAGTGTTTGATGATGTGACGGCATATGCTGCCAATTCTTCCGTACAGGCAGCTTTCTTTATGAATGTCCCAGTCCTCCCTGCGACAGTTACGAGAGCAGTAGTAAGTGTAGCAGCTGTGGCAGGATTTAAAATATAGGCAAGCATTGAACAGGGTCTCTGTCCTCCGGCATTTGTTGTTAGAGCACATCATTGTATCGTCCTCATCTGGGCTCTGATCTGGGGAGCACTCGTCTGCACTCTTCATCGCATCACTGGCCCCGTCCATGTCTCGAAAAGCATCGGGATTCATTCTTATCGAGGTCGGCTGCTTGTCAAGAGGAGGTGGTTCCTCTGTACATGGCTTTGAGCCCTTTCTGGACAGAGATACTGCTTCTTCCTCGTCAATTAACTTCTTTAGCTGATCAAGAATGTCCTCACTTGCCCTTCTACTGGGTGGCTTGTAATCGGTCACAAGATCTGCCAGAAGCTCATCAAGTTGTTCAAGGCTTTGCTGTAGTGAGGCGTTGTCGTGTGGCTTCTCTTTGGTTGAGCTTTCAAAGTCACGCTGAGTCAGTTCTGGGCCCTCGGTGCTTCTGGAGTCAAGAATGTCCCAACTGGCAGACCGTCCTTCAGCCTTATTAAGTTTCCCCGGTCGCATGTCATTATCAGTGATTGTTATCTCAGGCGTGACAAACCAGAGTTTACTAGCACTGTTCTTGGATGTCTCTGTTGGGCTTTTGTCAATTAGTGAGTTATCCGACATTGATAAGGCTGCATAGCGTCTTGGCGAACTGGAAAGATTGACTACCACCGGTTGCGGTTTGTCACCTGTGGTTGCAGCAGGCTTCCTGGAGTCAAGAAGATCATCGTAGCTCTGACCCCGCTGTACAGGAAGAGGTTGTTCCCTCTCTACACGAGAGTTAAGGATATTGTCCCAGGACCTCGAGTAAGACTTTGACTCTGTGCCAATTCTTGGAGGTTCTACACATGGGCTGGCATACCAGGGTGTTGACGCAGGCTCTTGTTGGACTCTGGTTGGAGTGACTTGAGATACATAAGAGGCAGGATTGGTGGAATAACCGGATATTTCTGAGCCATACCAGTCATCTGTTTGTGCTTGAATGACTCTAGCATGTCTTCGGCCCTCCGTGTAATATGCTCTTGCCGGGATATGATGCTCTGGTGGCATTGCATACATGTCGCTGGAATAATAAAACCTTGGCGGAGCAGTCTGGATTTGATAAGACCTTGGATCGTCCCCATAAAATATTCTAGTTGGAGGTGTCTGTATGATATATGGTCCTGGTTCATTTGCTGCATAGGGTTTGGGATACCCTGTCTGCACAGAGTATGGATAGGTCTCCATCTCAGGATAATAGGGTCTTGTAGCTACGGCATGCACCATTCGAGTCCTTGGATCTTGCACATATTGCACTTTTGGAGTATATGTTTGTCCTGGTGTGTAACGTTCATCCTGAAAGCAGGAACTTGGTTGAGGAGGAGCAGTAGTAACGTATCTCCCTGGGTCATCCGCATAGAAGAACTTGGTTGGCACATTAGGACTGGAATGAGCTCTGCGTTCCCTACCATAGTAATCACTTGATGACGGCATTCTTTGCAAGGGAATCTCCATGGGTTGTAAGTAACTATTTGGCATGCTGCGGGAATATTGATAAGCTTGCCTACCCTCTGTACCTAACGAATCAGTGGGAGTTGGTGTTCTTGAATAGGAGAAATGGCGTGGCACAGTCAGACTCCTACTCCCCCCACTGTGGTGCCTCTGCCAGGGTATGTCCACATGAGGTGTAGCCTGTTTCCGTCCTGAATGATGTAATGCTGCGTCATCAGGTTTGATGTCCACCCGACACCTGACATGAGGGCTAGTTGCTGGTTTATCCAGCCCTCCGTCCTCAGGATTATCCACAGCATAGTGAGGTGAGTATCTACTGGTGTCACTCATTTGAGGCTGCAACTTTATGGGATGGACTTCATGCATGTGAGCCCTAGTTGCTGCATGGGAGGACTCCCTTCGCGGTGATACTTCTGGCCTCCAGCGAGAGTCTCTCGGGGCCCTTTGGGACTCCCTGCCCTTCCTCCCCGAAGATGAGGACCCTTCAAAAGACACAGGGGTGAGACTGGTCTGGACCCGAGGGGCACTTTTTGACCTGGTCCTTCTTTTTTGTTCAGGGACAATGACTTCACTGGTCATATCTGCAGCCATTGGTTGAGGAGTTAACCTATGGCTAAAAATGTCCGGGGCAGAAAAACGGTATCTCTGCTGGCGGCCCAAGGCATTCCAGGCAACATCTGGGTTGGCTGCATGCCTATCAGCCTTCTTGTATGGGGACTCCATTGAGTAATTGTGTGATTTTGGGTACTCCAATGACTTATAGTCAAAGGTGCGGCAGTGCCTCTTATTGACTTTGCTCTTACTGTCCTCCAGTTTGCTGTAATTTATAGAATCACATTGTTTGGAGGGTTGCAAGGACTTGTAGTGTGAAGAAATGGGGACCAATTTAATATCTCGATGCACAGTTGATACCAGTATGTCAGGAGGGTCTGTACGTGTCATCTTCAAGGGACTCCTCTAGTTATCATCATCAAGTTGCTTTAATGTTGATGTTGCCTGGAGAGGTAAACAAAGAATTTTAGTTAGTGACATTTATGCAGGCAATACAAATTTGTTCCACCAACTATGCACGAATATAAAGTACAATTCAGCATGGGTTACTTGTTAGCGAGTTAGTCTCTAGCGTAAAATATTGGCAGAAAATATTAAACAAAATTTAGAAACATATTTTAGTGTAATGTTTAACTGTAAAATGACTCGACTGTTTTCAACACTGAGGCCTGGTCACAAACGTTCTTATTTTACAGCTAACAGTCCACTAAATATGTTGGTTGTGGAAATACGCCGTATGTCGTAGCAATGTGCCAGCACAGGCAGGAAATAAAGAAGACAGCTAGCAAGCAACAGATATAAACGATGCAGGATTTAAAATATTTCAAAAATTTGCTTTGCAAATGTTTTTAAGGAAGGAAATGTAAACAGAAACTTTTCTTTGTTTACAAGAAAAATGCTGCTGAGCTTTCAGTATAGGCCAAAACTTCTGCTCTACGTCTGTCCGTCTGTCTCTGAATATGATGCTGCTAATTCATGAGTCTTCCTGATTGGCCTGAGGATGGCCTAAGTCACAAATTTCTTGTGTTTAAGTCGTCGCCAGTTTTCATTTTGTAATGGATGGTTTGTAATGTGTCAATCGTGAGAAAGTGTCAGTGTTTTCTTGAGACTATAAAGTCTCTTAAAGAGACAAGGCACCCTTGAGCGTCGGTATCGAACGCCGACGGCCGTGACAAAGCATCAGGATTTGACGCCCTGGGAATAAGAACGGGCTGTAATTATCCTTATGAACATAAACATATGGCTATTGTTAGTACTCACAGCTGGATAATTTTTAAATCTAGAGTACTCTTGCTAGTTTCTCAACATTACCAACCCTAGCTTTAAGTCAAGGATTAGCAAAAGGCCAAAAAAATCCCTGGTGTCAGTCACTCATGCATCGTAGCCCAATGAATAATTTATGCCATTTGATGCCTTTGATCACGCTGACTGCACTCGCAATCTGCATGAATTTAACATATGATTTAAAAGGCAGCAGTTGGAAAGTGACAGGCACGTGCATTCTTAAAAGATGCAGTTGAGTGGTGGGATTTGTCTACGATCAGAAGAAACTTTTGACTAGAAAACAAATTAAGTAATGACATTTCAAGATGTTTACTAACGCTGTAATCATTCAACAAAAATTATTTAGGGTCTGTTACTCATAAAATCATGATCTGTATTCATAGAAAGGTAATTGTAAAATGTAGAATTACAAAGATGCAGGAATTAAAATACTGCTTACATAATAAAATACATAAAAAATACAAGCTGCTGCAACCTGTGTGAGACCCCCGAAGGAGAAGCATCTGACCCAGATTGAGCAACTGGTCGAGCAGATGCTCAGACCGGAGCAGATGGAGGATAATTATGGTGTTGACATGGCTGATGTCTCCCTAAAATCCTGTGGCAACTGCAGCCATGTGCACATTTGTAAATGTCCTTTTAAAAGAGGGCAACTGTCAGAGTGCAGTAACAGTTCAGCGAAGGTCATGTTCAAATGCTCAGAAAAACTACAAGTCTTTGCTCCAGTCCACCAGACTGTAGTATGGTTAAATGGATCCAACTCAAAGCTCTCAATACCAACCCCTGCTTACTATTTTCATTTTTCAGCCATAAATCCACTTAAAAATGATAGAAAAAAGACATGAATATTAGCTGGTTTTTTGCACTATCAATATATTTTTCTGACAGGAGTCAGGCTTAGAATGTCACATCAAAAACATTGTAAAAACCCTTGGGTTGAAAGGGTTAAAAATAACCTCTCATTTATTTGAGGATGGCCTGTGATGGGCTGACGCCTTTCAGTAACAGATGGCTGCATGGAGTAAGTGTTACTCTGCCTTCATACGGCCACAGGCCACTTGCAGTTCTCCTGCAAGTGGCCTGTGGGCACCTCAGAGAGTGTGCACATGACATCATTGAAAGTAAATTTCCTAGTGCTGATACTAATATATATGTAGTTTCCATAGAAGGGCATAAGGTGGATAAAAAAAAAAGTTAAATTAGGGCTTATTAATGCTTCAAACTGGTCCCTCGTGCACAAGATAGTAAATGACTATCCAGTCTAATGGTTGTGACTTACTTCTGGTCAGTGATTATAGTGAGCACTGTTTTTATAGTGCATTGTGGGTATTTTCTATGGAGCACTGCAACACTGCACCATTGGCACTGAACACCCTAGAAAATGTCTCTCCGGGCAGAACTAATTCATCCTTTCCAGACTTACCCTCCCCCAACATCAACATTCAACGCTACACACTGACTACCCCATATACTACTGAGACTGACACTTTGAGGGGAGCTCTGTTCCACAGCTGTATGTGTGCCAACTTGGAGGGAGTAGGGAGTTGTGGGAATTGGGAGTGTTTGGAAAAGTTATGCTTAAATGTTTTTTTTCTCTATGCTCACCATGGAAATGGAGCCTGATGTGAGACCTGAAGAGAGATTTGCAATCGAAACATTTCAAGTGCAATATTGGCCAATAATCTGTCAATGATAGGAGTGTAAGGGTACACAAAATCCATGGTTCGATATATACCTATATATGGTTTTGGAGTCATAATAAGGTATGTTTTCAGTACAGTAACAACGAGAAGCAGAAGATAACGTTTTTGTTGTTTAGTAAGGTGTATCAAGACGATGTAACACTTGCAGTAAGGTGTATCAAGACAACGTAACGCTTGCAGTAAGATGTATCAAGACAACGTAACGCTTGCAGTAAGATGTATCAAGACAACGTAACGCTTGAGGTAAGGTGTATCAAGATGATGTAACGCTTGCTGTAAGGTGTATCAAGACAATGTAACGCTTGAGGTAAGGTGTATCAAGATGATGTAACGCTTGCTGTAAGGTGTATCAAGACAACGTAACGCTTGAGGTAAGGTGTATCAAGACAACGTAACGCTTGCAGTAAGGTGTATCAAGACGATGTAACACTTGCAGTAAGGTGTATCAAGACAACGTAACGCTTGCAGTAAGGTGCATCAAGCAATGTAACGCTTGCAGTGAGGTGTACCAAGACGCTGTAACGCTTGCAGTAAGGTGTATCAAAACGACGTAACGCTTGCAGTAAGGTGTATCAAAACGACGTAACGCTTGCAGTAAGGTGCATCAAGACGACGTAACCCTTGTAGTAAGGTGCATTAAGACGATGTAACCCTTGCAGTAAGGTGTATCAAGACGATGTAACGCTTGCAGTACTGAGGTATGAAGACAACATACTGTAACGCTTGCAGAAAGGTGTATTAAGATGATGTATTCAAAAGAACACTAAACAGCGAGTTCAGAGAAAGGAGAAGAAAGACCAAGTCTTCCACTATGTTGCTCCTATCAAAAATTAGGTCATATGTCATTCTCCTGCTCATACAGCTGACATGGTGAGTCAGGCGACTAACTATGCAGGCTGCGCCCAAAAGAGAGGCAGTGATACTTGGCAACATGCTAAGAATGTGTAGCAAGCTCCATTATAATTCAGCCAGTAAGCTATGCTTTGTTAGTGTGCTTTCACCCACAGCGCTGCAGATAAAGAAGTTGTTAGTTGAGGGTCAATTAATTCAAGCCTGAGAGGATATGAAATTTATTCAGGCCCCTTCAGCATTGGGCCAGTACAGTGTAAATTTGCTTTAATCTTGGTCTAAAATCTCCCCATTCTGAAGCGCCAGAATGTCTTCACATCTCTTCACATGACCACAACACGTCATACCAGTGAAACCTTTGTGCAAAAGTAAACCAAACACAATGGATATTATTTCACATTCCTTCTATATATTGTCTCTGTGACCATCAAACTGTATTTTCTATACAGGAACACATGTCCAGACGAACATAGAGCACTGTACATCAATGATACACAGGTTTGCATGCTGTCGATCTGTTTGCTTTTGGCTCATGATTGTTCCTAATTCCACTGAAGTAGCCTCTAGTATCACGTGGCTCAGCCTCTTGACACCATTACATGTGAACTGGCTAGCTGACTCTTCAGCTCTATAAATGCTGTTTCCTGCTCCATTTCCTGCAATCATTTGCAGTATTGGCTCATGAGTCTCTTCAATGCTTCTGACGTAGTGATCCTGATTGTGTTGCTCCAATGCTATTTCACACATAATGTATTCCCCAAACACAAGTTCAGTCTGAAGAATTGACAGTTATTGCTATTGAGTCTTGTAATCATCACGCTGTTGCATGATTCTCCCTAAACAATGATGTTGGGAGAGATGTGAAATCCTGAAATGCCCCGTAGACTACGTCTATGTCTAAAATTATTGATGGATGCATACAAATTGTGTATAGTACATTACTGTAATTATATCCGTCTGGCAGCTGCAGTGCGCTTCGAGACATGTAGCCTATGTGTTGGATTATTCAACATCTGAATCAAGTTCACTGTGTATGCTGTTATGCCTTCGATGTTTGTTTAATGCCATGGTTTTTAAAATTATTTGTTTTTTACGTTATCTGCACATATCAGCTGAATTATGATGAAGTTATGGTTAAGGTTATGCATCTGAAACACTTGGTTAAGGTTAGGAAAAGACTGATTTTAAAAAATGAATGTAACTGTTGGATTGTGACAGAACACAAACTCCTACCTCCTGCATGAAAGGTATTAAAATTGGAAGCAATATGCCTGTCCACCCACCCCAATCTCTACTTTTAATAATGAACCTTGGTTACGTAACCGTAGCTTTTAGCCAGGCAGAACGTTGATATTGAACAATGTTCAATAACCACATCTTAAACAATATCTGCAGAAATAAACTCCGTTGAGGTAGCCTACAGTTAAGGTCAGACGACTAAAATAGAAGTAAGGGGAAGATTGTGGTTACGGTTTAATAAAAAGCATGGCAGGATCATAGAAATAAAAAAAGGAGTCGAATGGACATTACCATTCAAATCAAGCCCCCAGGAAGAGCGCAGGTCGTTGATGCCAATTTTCGTAGTGGCCAAATGGCGGTACTACAACTTCCATGTCTGTCACGTGATGCCACTGGGCCCAAAAAGACTCTTTCCCATAGACTCACATTGGGAAAGAGACGTCTGTAACTCAGCGGATAATTTTGTTTTTAGATAAATCAACTTCCCAGTATGAACACTTGAGTGAATCCAGAGTTATTTCCCTTCCTCCGTTCATGTGAATGAGACCCAGAGGGAGGCTGGAGCGAGGGCTGGGAGGCGTCGATAGCAATCCGTGATGACACCGTGACGGTTGTGACCCCGTGACCGAGCCATGTGACCAAGCGGACGCTACTGCGCCTGCTCCAAGGGCCAAATGGATGCGGAAGATCGCCGGAAGATCCGGGTACTTTTCCACTCGGAAGTTGAGCCATTTTGGCATCGTTTGCCACTGAGCAACTTTCATAGGAATGAGCGGTGCCCCGCCTCCAACGCTGTATCCAGTTCTCTTAATACATCCATGAGAATCGCCCTCTACGAACATGGTTTTTAGGGATACTGGGCTGATTGATGTGGCATTCTTCACCCCACATCTCTTGGAAGAGGTGGCCCCTCCAAGACTAAATGGTTGATTTTATTCAGTGTTTACGCCTCATAGGATTTATCAACCTTCTTCAAGTAGAACCACAGTGTAACATATGGAGTATCCCATTAAAGCTACAGGAACCTGGTTTTGAGAAGCCTTAATATGCGTCAACAGGGATACAGTATGTCTGCAATTGTTGGTGGATTTCAACTTCAAATGATGTAGTAACTACTTAGAAAAAAACCCAATATGAAGATAGGATGATCTATGAGTTGGTATAGCTGACAAAAATAGAGAATACGCGTCATGCTCTCACTATCCATTACCGTTGATGAGACGAAGAAGCCAAACCCTGCATCAGCTATAATCCCCAGCTCCTCAAACGACTACAGAAATGAGAACGGCAGGTGTGTAGAAGTCTCAAAGGCAGACGGCAGACTGATCAGAAACCTTTAAAGGTTCAAATTAAGTCTACAGAGATATAAATACCCAGGTTACTCAATGTTCCCTGTAAACATCCAAAATGTGATCAAAGAGAAGAAAGCACTCAGTGCACTCTCTAGGAGGTGCATGGTTTAATCTATTTTTCGCAGCAGTGAAATATGGGTGGCTGCTGCTTTTGGAGCATTGTATTATTATGCCATCTAGCCACAGGGCATTAGTTGGTTGGTTGGTTGGTTGGTTGATCCAACACATTAGTCTATATGAAATCGGGTTCAGCTTTTCATGGTCTCCTCAGCATAAATTGTAATTGTCAGTGGGTCAGAGACCGCTGCTAGGTGTGACTGGCTGGCCCCCCACGGGCACATTTCCTCCATGGCACTGCGCCACAACTGGTCGGCTTGAAAAGGCCTGGGTTGAAGGTGACTCGCCCGGACCTCACTGCTTCCCGGGGCTGTGGATTTAAAGCTCGCTGAGCCCTCTCTCCCTGCAGGGATGGACGGGGCTCCTGGCGTGACTGTCAACTGGGACGGACTGTCCTCTGTGCATCAGGAGTCTGAGCATGGATGTATTAGGAGAACTGGATACAGCGTTGGAGGGCGGGGCCCCGTTCATTCCTATGAGAGCCAAAATGGCTCGACTTCCGACTGGAAAAGTACCCGGATCTTCCGGCGATCTTCCGCATCCATTGGGCCCATGGAGCCCTAACTCCGCCGACTCCCAGCCCTCGCTCCAGCCTCTTTCTGGGTCTCATTCACATGAACGGAGGACGGGAAATAACTCTGGATTCGGCTATTAGTGCATTTTACAACTTTTAGGCCCTAATGATTTAAATAAAGGCTATTCAAGTGTTCATACTGGGAAGTTGATTCACCTCAAAAAAAAATATCAGCTGAGTTACAGACGTCTCTTTCCCATTGTAAGTCTATGGGAAAAAGTGTTTTTGGGCACAATGGCATCACGTGACGGACACAGAAGTTGTAGTACTGCTGTTTGGCCACTACAAAAATTGGCATCAACGACCGGTGCTCTTCCTGGAGTCCTGATTAGGGGTCTGAGGTGATGTCAGCAACCCACCTGACCCGTCTTGAAACACGGACCCCGTCTTGTTAACCGTGCGTTATGGGTGTGACTTTTTTGCCGTCATCACCATTCATATCTATGAAACCAATGTGTTTATAATTACAGTAAATTGTTTAAGAGACCACAAAATTGTATCTAGCCTCTTCAATTTGCTCTCAAATTGCAAATTTAGGGTAATATTCCTATATATATTTTTTCATATTGCATTATATATCGCAGAAAAAAAGAATATTGCAATGTGTTTTTTCCAATGTCATGCAGCCCTAACTGGAAGAGGTTTCCCAACGCTCGTGTCAACACTCGCTCACTAGCAAGCCGCTTGCTCGTTAGCAAACGTTGTGTAAATAGGCGGCCTACTTTCTCAAACACTTATGTGACTTTGTTCTAAGCAGCATTTCATTTAGTTTATTCTATAGCGATATTGAGGACATGCAAAAGAGAGATCACAAAAACTCCAATAATGCTGTTCTTCTCCACTGATATTTATCCACACCTGGTTATGACTCAACTTCCTGTCCCACCAACTGCATCGCTTTCAGCAAGTCATATGGAGCTTTGAGGAGAGTTCAGTGGGCCTACATTGTTAGTCTTGTTTAAAACATATTTCAAAAACATAAGAAAAATCAATGTAAATGTAGAAAAACAGACAGGAATAAAGTTAAGAGTATCACCAGAAGTGACTAACTCACTAACTGATGTGTTTGTAGGCATTAGGTTTGTGTTGGGATTCTGCTGCCGCCTCAGAGACAAACCCATATTTGGCCTCCTACAGTACCGCAGGCTGAAAGAGAGCTCCTCTCTCTGGGTCTCACTGTGTTGAATGAATAATACAAAGATAGTGCTGAAATGATTGGTTGTAATCTTATCTTATAAGCAACTGGGGCAAAAGTACCTACTGTAGCTACAGTAAATTCTTTTGAACTAAAAATACCAAACATGTGCTTCAGCTTCTGTTTGATGGTGATGAAACTGAACACTTGAGCTGTTATGTGATGATCAGTAGCTTCTGATTGATGATGAATTGTTCATAAATTATACAATTAAGCTTCAAATGTAAATTAATTCTAGGGGTGGGGCCCATGTGTTACGATTTTTTTTTTTTTTTTTTACAATTTTGAAATAGATTTTTTTTTAATGCCAGAATCGACATATTTGCTTCATTTGAGTCTATGTGGAGGTAGAAGGAAGTTACTGCTTACATCATATTATTTTATAGAGCAACAAAGTCCATGTAGGGTGGGTTGGAGTGGAGGATTAGAATGAATGGATTATATTCCCCAGACGTATAAAACATTACATGTCCCTTATAAATTAAAAAGAAAATACCACTAACTTGTGAGGGGAAATGTCTTTATCCTTTTATTTGACTGATATATTTGACTCCAGGACATCTCTGACTACATACATGCTGAAAATCAAACATTTTAATATACTAATTTAGATATTTTCCAAAGTAAAAGTCCCTAGAAGTGTACGATTCATCTTTTTTCTCATGGTCTAGTGTTTAAAAAAGTTAACAAAAATCGCAATAAATCGTAATATCGAATCGCAATACTTAAAAATCGCAATACATATCGAAGATAGGTGAATCGTCCCAGCCCTAAATTAATGCAAGATTTGTATTTTTGTCACACAAATTTAGAAATTGTAATTTCACAGCTGTAGCTGCATATAATCTATCTATCTATCTATCTATCTATCTATCTATATATCTATATATCTATCTATCTGCCTATCTACCTATCTATCCATCTACCTATCTATCTATCTATCTATCTACCTATCTATCTATCTACCTATCTACCTATCCATCTATCTATCTATCTATCTATCTATCTATCTATCTATCTATATATCTATCTATCTATCTATCTATATATCTATCTATCTGCCTATCTACCTATCCATCTATCTATCTATCTATCTATCTATCTATCTATCTATCTATCTATCTATATATCTATCTATCTATATATCTATCTATCTATCTATCTATATATCTATCTATCTGCCTATCTACCTATCTATCCATCTACCTATCTATCTATCTATCTATCTATCTATCTATATATCTATATATTTATCTATCTACCTATCTATCTATCTCACTATCTATCCATCCATCTGCACACATATTGTGGCCTCTGTACAACTCTGCAACATCTGGCTAGGCTATTCTCTGCCGGTCTTCTGGTGACAAAATCAGAACAACCCATCATGCAACCTCTGTAATACTGCAACCATGCAGTGCTGAGGGGCTTGTCTAGTTGGAAATGAAATGAACTTGGGTTGCAGAGCAATGCATCTCCTGTATAGTCCGAACAAACGTCGCATTGACGCCCCTGAGCTAGCAAACACTGCGTAGTATCCTGACTCCTGACTGCTGCTGCTGCTGCTGCATGAAGCTGAGCTGCTGCTGCTGCTGCTGCTGCTGCCTAGAGCCACAATCCTGATGAGGATGAGGATGATGTCAGTGTTCCAGGATGGGAACACATTTGAGGAACATTAGCCAGCAGGGGAAACAAACTGCATGGACAGAATAGTAGCTCTAATGAGCAGGATCTGCATACTCATCTTCTCTGTGTGCTCAGAACATGCAGAATCACAAACAGGACGACATGCTGTGCAAGCTACAAATGCAATTTGATACGTGCACAAGATGCAAAGAATCAAAATGCACGATGCTCTGATGTGTATCATCATCGCAGTGATGTCAGATTAAAACAGAAATAAAAGAGGAGGTTGGAGGTTAAAGATGCTGCACGGTGCTGCAAAATGCAAAGCCTCCATCCATCCATCCATCCATCCATGTCTTACCGCATCAGTCCGGACTGCCAGCAGCAGCAGCATCCTCTGCTTCTCCATGTTTTATGTCCGGGATGTGCGATGGTGGTTTCCCAATGACGACATCAGACATGTGCAAAAGATAAAGCTGCAATATCCGCTTCATTGGTCAGGTTTCCTCTCTCCTCTCTCTCCTCCTTTTGACGTTACATCGTTGGTGGATTTCTGCGCAAACCCCTCTGCTGCTGCACCATCCAACATCTCCTCTACGTGGCCATAACCACAACCCAGCCTCTCTCTCTCTCTCTCTCTCTCTCTCTCATCACGCCTGCAGCACTGACAGCTTTAAACCTCCGCCAAGGAGGCTGTGATTGCCTCAATCCTCCATCTGTTTCTGACTGTGACGAACATATTTCCATATCAGGGGAATCTGTTGTGCACATATTCTCATATTCAATCTCCAATCAGGATGAATCCTCACCACATTTTGGTGCCACTCCCTCAGAGCCACCATTAGGATTATTATACTAGTGTTTTGCATGTTGGAGGTGATTACAGTTGAGTGCAATAATGTCACTGTTTCATGGGGCATCACAACTCTATTGCATGTCTGAACTCACCCAAAACATTTCATTTATGCTTCCAAAGCTAGTTATTGTGTCAGTAAAATTGGCCACCAAAATGGAAAAAGTTGTTTGGTCATCCTGTGAGCCGTATACTGGCCAAAATGTTTAGGTGTTTTTTTCACCATGGCACTCAACCCTGGAAATGTTTCTACAGTTTTTCTCATTCGCTTTGGCTCAATTTCTCAGATGAGAATTATTTTTTTCAAAACAATGAGTTCAAATCTCTGAACAATTAGTTTGTTGTTAACAACAGATTAGGAATTCTCATTCATTCAAGCAAATTGCACGTGTTTTGGCACATGTGAGCAAAGAGTCAGTACAATTGACTGCAATTTGCACAATAACCACTTGCACATGGCTTATTGATCATGTATGGATGTGTGTGTGAATGCTGATATGTAGTGTAAAGGAACCATGAAGTGTTTGGCATTTTTGCATGCATACCTACATAAAGTGTCAGTAGGCAGTATATATTTAGCATCATTGGGCAAAAATTCTATAATAACCTTTCTGCATATTGTAATTAAAGTGTTCTGAGAGATAACTAGACTTCTGCACCTCCTCATGGCTCTGTTTACAGGCTTTAGAAAATCTAAGACTTTGACCAATCACAGGTCATTTCAGAGAGAGAGAGCGTTCCTATTGGCTGTGCTCCGGCTGGTGGGCGGTGCTTGGTATTTCCTCAACTGATCTCAACATGGCTGCCGGGTCACAAACTTTCTCATTGTACAGCTAAACAGTACACTACAAGATGTTTCTGAAAACATTTGAGGAGAGAAATAGCCATTACAGTAACAGAATATTAATTCATATTTGATCAGCGCTGCCTAGTTTGACCGTTTGGTCGGAGTTTGCGAGTGATTGACTCGTCTCCTTCATAGACGGCAGCTGGATGGCAGACTCCGGATCAGCTCTGATTGGTTGTTTTCCTCCGGTCTGTGAAATCTTGCAGATGCCGTTGGGAGCACCGGAGGACACAGAGGCACATGATTTTTTTCAGATTACGTACTTTTATTACATATATGGCCGAAAAAATGCCAAAGTATGTCCGAAATATGGCCGAAAAAATTTCCAAAAAAAGGCCGAAATATGTCTGAAAAAATGCCAAAGTACTGTCAGGATATAATGACCGCTTTATAAAAATAACTTTTTTAATCATATTTGCTCCATTTCTTCCCACTGCAGCTCTAAACTATTAGCAAAATAATCAATTTTCTGTCAATCAAATATGAAGAGCGTATCAATAATAACTAAAGTTGTCAAGTAATTATAGTGGAGTAAAAAAGTAAAATTTATACCTCTGTATTGTAGCGGAGTAAAAGTATAAAGTAGCATGAAACAAAAATAATCTGGTAAAGTAAAAGTACCTCAAATTGTACTTAAGTACAGTACTTGGTTACGTTCCACCACTGGCAGGTTTTACGTAACGTAATACCCAGATGACTGGTGATGTGTCATAGTAAACTAACCACCTCTCTCTCTTCTCTCTCTCTACTGACACTGTTGGTTCTCGGCGTCATGCTCTTAATAGTCAGGTTGGGTTACACACACCTGCAAGTGATACAGGCTCATAAATATCTTGCTCTTCATGAATTATTACAAAGCTTGCAAGTTTGTCGTGAGCATGTGCATCCATCCATCCATCCAGGCAGCCGGCAGGTGAAGCGGTCAGTGTGGATGGAGCATCACAGCCGGGATGGACATCTCCGTTTTACCTAACAACAACCACCCGGAGAAGTTCCTCCAGCTGGACGTGGGGATGCTGCCGGCCACGCACGGCATGTTCCAGGTCGGGGCAATTATATCCAGTCAGAGACACTGGCAGAACAGAGTCTACTCCCAGGTATGGACTATGTCACATTCATCTCTCTGTATGCTTTTATTTCTCACCTTTGACATGGGTAGCTGTATTTGGTTCCATAAAAATGATTCCACGTTACAACCCAACCCAAATACATTATTTATGATGTGCATTTAGTCTGCATGAAGGATCTTCTACATGTAGCAGCGATCATCATCACAATCAGGAGCTGTGTGGAGATCTATAATTAGATTCTGGTCATTTGACTTATTGCATTAGGTAAGGGAATTTACAAAACTTAAGTACAACATTAACTAACTTTCACACCAAATGCCCCAAAGCAAGTTCAACTCAGTGTGGCTCTCTTTGGGCTTAACTGAGTTAAGTCTAAGCCGAGTTTGACCGTTTGGTCGGAGTTCGCGAGTGATTGGCAGCCGGCTCTCAAAGATGGCAGATGGACAGCAGACCTCAGATCACAACGTCTCCTTATGTTATTCTGAGCTGCAGTGATGGAAATAAGAGTGTAAAGGCATTGACACTGTCAGGAATCATGTTGAAATAAAAGCAAGGAAGTCGCAAATTAAATGCAGAAATAATCGTCATGTATTTTATGCAAAGTAATTCTGGTTTATTCTATGTTGTATCTATGTCTCTAGTGTTTTCTCGTTGTCTATAGAAAGTGTGCATGTGGTGAGAATCCAAAACTCTGCCTCATTGTCTCGACAGAGGGATCGAAGGGTAAAGACTGCAAGCTGGTCTCCTCCGTCCCCAGAGGGCACTCCTGTGGTGTTTGAGGACAGATACCTGGAGAGACACATCACACCAGTCACTCTGAAGTCAAACATTAAAAGAAACCCTCTGTTCATGGACATAAGATCGATGGAAGTAGTGGACATCAAGAAGCCCACGCCTTCCTGGACTGTCAAGGAGTATGACACGCAAACAATCCACGGAAACCTTGCAGATTATTTAAAGGTAATTTGTGGAGAGAAAGGGAGGCTGTGGTTGATTGACGGGATGAATGGGGGTTTGGGGATGGGTTGCTGCAAAAACAAAAAAGTCAGACAGGTGGACAGCTTGATAGCAAAAGGGATGTAGACTGTTTGATTTCATAACCTAGGACAAAAAAAGTCATGGTATAGCATGTCAAAAAATTTCATTGTAAAAGGTCATAGTATAGTATGTCAAAATTTCACGAAAAAAGCTTATAGTATAGTATGTCAAAACATTTCATGAAACAAAGTCATAGTACAGTATTTTGAAAAATTTTATGAAAAAAAGTCATAGTATAGAATGTCAAAAAACTTCACCAAAAAAAGTCATAGTTTAGCATGTTGGAAAAATTTCATTGAAAAAAGTCATAATATAGTATGTTGAAAAAAATCATGAAAAAAGTCATAATATAGTATGTTGAAAAGTGTCATGAAAAATGGTCATAGTATAGTGTCAAAAGATTTCACCAGAAAGTCATATTATAGCATGTTGAAAAATGTAATGAAAAAAAGTTATAGTATAGCATGTCGAAAAATTTCATTGAAAAAAGGTCATAGTATAGTACAACGAAAAAAGTGATAAAAAGTCATATAGAATTTAAAAAATAAATTCTTAAAAAATGTGTATGTCGAAAAAAGTGATAAAAAGTCATAGCATAGTATATGAGAAAAATTGATTAAAAAAAGTCATAGTATGTCGAAAATAGTCATAGTATAGTATGTAAAAAAAAATACATATTATAGTATGTCGAAAAAAGTCAGTACAGTATTTTGAAAAAAGAGATTAAAAAAGTCATAGTATAGTATGTCGAAAAAAGTCACAATATAGTATTTTGAAAAAAGTGATAGTATAGTATGTAAAAAAAAAAGTGATTAAAAAGTGATAGCATAGTATTTCGAAAAGTGATGAAAAAAGTCAGATCCCTGAAATGCTACACACTGGCCGGCCCTTTAATACTGAAGCCTCTATATGACCTACATAAGCAAACGAGACCACCAGCAAGAGCATGAACGTTACTTACAGTAACTTTAAGCCTATTTCCACTACCCTTGCAGGAGGAAGAGAAAACTCCTAAAGATCTGGACTTCTGGCTGGAGGATCTCTACACACCAGGATTTGACTCTTTACTGAAGAAGAAAGAAGCAGAACACAAAAGAAAAAAACTTTGTAAAATTCTTTCTTTAATCATTTTGTGTGTTTGTGCAGTACTTATTGTGATTGTAGTGCCAATTGTGGTTTTACAGAAGAAAAACTGATTGACGAGGACATTGCCATTTTATAGTGCAACTTTTAGGACCTCTTTGTAAGTGCTGGTAATATATTGTCCTGTTCTCAGTCATAATGGAAATGTTTTTGCTACCCAGCTGCCCACTGGGGACTGTAAATATCCACAGCAAATTCTATGGTAACCTGGCAAGCAGTTGCTGAAATATCTAGCTCTGTACCAACATGTTGGAAGTACAGACCGATGACCGGAGAAAAAAAGTTGCCGTTGAGGACTGCTTAGACTTTAAAGAAACATTTCTTTCCACCGTGAAATTTGACTCGTTAACACTGACCCCAACATCAGTGAATCCAGAGGCTGTATTAAACATGGACATAGCATCCATAATGTAACCAGTAGGTTTTTCTAAAGGGATGCCCTAGAGCTTGGATCTGGCTTTACTGCTTACTAGGCCAGAAAATCTACATTTTGAACATAAGAGGATGGAGCCTAGTTGGAAGGATGGAAAAAGCAGCAACCACCATGACTGCAAAAAAAATCACAGTGCAGCAAATATGCTCCTGTAAATCATTTGAAAGATGATGTAACCACACAAGAGTTCCCAGTGGCTTCACACAGCAGCTTCACACCAACTGAAAGTCTAGTTTTTGCTGACCTCCAGTGGTTTAACTTCTCACCATGCTGCAGTGATGTAGTCTAGGGTGTGTCAGTACATCGTGATATACATATATACCCTTCATACATAGTACCCTTCAAGTATATTTCCCTGTTTCACCTAATATCAATGTACTAGTAGTATACTTGTAAGTGTACTAATTCAATACTTCTTTCTAGATTTGAAGAAAAATGTTCGAAAGATATATTGTTAAAATCAAAATTATGAACATATATAGTCAAATCAAGCACAATTATGGCACTGAATCTTATGTTCTAACAAACTTATCAAGGAGTCAAAGGTCTTTAGTTGCACAGTTAAGAACAGGTATCCTTACTATGGCCTCTCCTCCTGGTTAGGAGAAGTTGAAAATGAATCACATTTTCTTTTGTATTGTATGATGAGTTACAAGTTTCTATTATAAATGAAATGTCTGTTCAAAATCCCGAAATGTTTTGGTGCTCGGATGATGACGAAATGGAGTGGCTATTTAATTGAAACGCTTATATTGTTGGCTACTCATATTTGTTGCACTCTATAAGAACATGCTTGACAGAGTCCGGTTTATTACAGTGCGTGCATAGTCCAGTTGGGTGCTTGCCTATTCTATGGAGTGTTCAGTTTAATCCTGTATGTCCTATTTTCAGACGGGTAATGTCCATCTCTTCCCTTTGGTCACAACAATGACACAATAGTTATCTGAACTTAAAGGTCCCATATCATGCTCATTTTCAGGTTCATACTTATATTTTATGTTTCTAATAGAGCATGTTAACATGCTGCAATGTTAAAAAAAAAAAAACTTTATTTTCCTCATACTGTCTGCCTGAATATACCTGTATTTACCCCTCTGTCTGAAACGCTCCGTTTTAGTGCATTTCAACAGAATTGCAATGGAATTGCGTTGCTAGGCAACAGCTTGGGTCCATGTTAACTTTCTGTCAGCTGATGTTATTCTTATATACTTAGTTAAGTTTTGGGAAAACATTGTGTTTGAGGTTAAAATAACTACGACCACAAACGAACACTGTCTATACTACACCTGTCATAATTACTATGGTTGCTAGAGGTCGCTGTTGTTTCATTTTGTACCATGCGACTAGATGATACAACCTACTATTGGGTTTAGTATGCCCCTGTTGACCCACATCGATGATGCTTATAGTGACTTATTACGCCTATTTAATAGCCTGACAACAATCTAACCGGTTGAAATTATACAGAGCACAAAAGGAGACATAAAATGTGACTGATTTCATTTGATTTATTTATTGCAATAAAGATGTACAAAGTATTGGTAATCATAAATGTTAAAATGTTAGAAAAAGCATATCTGTGACTGTTAACAGTACAGTGTATCAAAACATTACTGCTTCAACCGGCTGGGTCGATTCCATCCACATTTGTTTGTGTGAAAACAGGAGAAAACAGGTTTGATCTGCTTTTGACGCGATGTCTTTTGAAGAAAAGGCATCGAAAAGATAGAAATACACAGACTCCAAAAGAGAAAAAAGACACAATTTGCTAAAATCAAAAGGCAACAAACTCATAAAAGAAAAAAAAAACATGCAAATTAACTTACAACCAAAACCAAAAATATACCAAAAAGAAAAAAAAGTGGAGAAAATCCTGAACTAAAATAAATATCTTTCTCCATGTTGAAATTTGACATAAGTATTCCACTCCCCTAATGTATGCCATCAGACTATGAAGTTTATTTACAGGTTAGTTTGCAGTGTGGACAACATCATCCATCGTCATGGCTCGACACATGACGGATGGAGACTGGAGAGGAAGGAGGGGACTTTGGCAAAAAAAAAAAAAAACACATACAATGATTCAGTCAAATGATGACGTGGTGGCGGACATATGAGTACAGGTGACATTTGGTTTTCTTCAGTAGAACATCGTCAAATCTAACGGGAGATAAATGAAGTCACACACAAACACTATTATTTGGTAGTAAAATGATGACAGGAGGTCATTTTTGTTTAATGTGACATATCAAAGACAAAAAGATCCCCTCCAGGTCAGACTAATACATTTATATATGTGAGTTTATATAGGCATATATATAGATTCTTTAATATACAAATATAGAGTAACCCGTGTTCTTGTATTGTAATATTGTTGCTCTGTAACAGTAAGGGAGTGCTTCACAGCAGAACTGAAATGAATGGAGTTTAAAAGACACACTCCTTGATTTTGTTATAGTGCACAACAGCGCCCCCAAATGTTGTTTTAGCAGTTACTATACAAGAGATCAATATGTACCAACAGGAAATGATGCGATATCGACAGACGTCACACTGTAACTCTGCAAATGCCACTTAAAGCGGCACTGCAGTGATTTAGTGTTTCATAAAGTCAGGTCATTTGCGAGGAACAGATTTTTTAAAAATGGATATAAAGCAGCAGAGGTAGAGATATCCTAGTTTGGGGTCAAGTATACTTAGTTATGTCATTATTAAACCCATAACAAACAGTAAAATACATGTACAGGTCCACTTGGTTCCTTGAAACCAAGGTCAAAATTGAATCGAATTGGATCGGGCAGAGTCCCGATCTGCTTGATCCGCACGTCTAATGTCTGAACAGATGATTGGGTCGACCACATTTTGGGTCGGATTTAATTTAATTATCCTCTGGTCTATCTTGGACTGTGTTTCTTCTTGTGAAAAGTTCTATGCATGACATGTTAAGGAAGGTTTTTCACAGCCAAAAACCTCTACTAACAGCGAGCTGGGACGATATTTGGGCATTTGGGGGACGCTGTTGCATGCTATAACATAAGCAGACCTCGTCTTTGACTGTGCCTTCAATCAAATGGATTACACTTCCTCACCCAGTACATGCTTTTTCCACATACTTTAAAAGTACTCAGGGTATATTAAATACACTGGTGAGTGTGTATATAGTTCATGTGTATGTGCTGAACGCACTAAAAAACAACCTCTCCTCACATCACACATATGCATACATACATACAGTATGTATATCAAAGTCCTGGCCTACACATTCTGCAGGTGAAGCACATAGTGATGAGTGATACAGTCGTATGAGCGCTAACGGCACAACGAAGCTGACACACAGTACACTGCACCAACAGCAATCGATGCATGGAAAAGAGTTCATATACATGATGGGGAAACAAAAGGGCGACTATGTATGCTAACTCCTAGCGGTAGTGTTTTCATTATTATACAGTACATTCAACTAAGCTATAAGCATTGTGTCACAATCCTCTTTTGAAATTGCATACAGTTAAAGGACAGAGTACATGAAAGTAACAAGCTAAATGCTAATTTCTGGGGGGAAATGCAGAGGGGAAAAAAGTACATTAGAAGAAAAGAGAACCCTGTTTTATTCCATTGTGGCAGTTTCTAAATCAATAAACCCCCCCAGTCGCCATAATAAAGCTTTTCTTCTGTTACAGTTCACGCTCCTGGTAACGGCTGACGTTAAAGTGGAAGTATGGGATAATTTACAGTGAGCTGTGCAGTTATTTTTTGATAAATCTAGCCAAACGTTATCCTGCTTATACCACGGACTCTTATGTTGTCCGCAATTCAAATTAATTTTTCAGGGCAATGCACTGAAATAGAACATTTGTGTGTGTAAGCCAACCTTAAGGTGTTCAGACTGAGCACTAATGTGCAAATTCTTCTACTAAAGTGTTTCAATAGTCCATGTTTTGACTGCACAGCGGTTCAATGTAAGCTAGCCATCATCTCGGATTTCAAAACTTACCAGCGACTTCCTGTTAATTCTTTATTTTTCTAACGACTCAACTTGTAGTTTGCTTGTCTCCCTATTTTCATGAATTGGAACTCTTTGGGATAAGCATGATTTTTTTTTTTTCCCCACATGTTGAAACATTTTTAAAGGGGACATATCATGACAAAACTCACTTTTTCAGTGCTTGTGCACATACAGTACATTTGGGTAATCTGGAGCGCCTACCGACCCACAAACTGTGAAATAAGTCCGTTTTTTTTGTGGTCTGTCTCGATCAGAAAACATGTAATTCAACAAGCCATTCAGATTTGGCTCCCCTTCCTATGTCACATTTCTCTCAAGCCAATCAGAGCAAACTGGGCTTTTTCGAGAGGAGGTTTCTTAAAGAGACAGGTGCTTAAAAACGGAGCATGTCAGACGGAGGGTGAATACAGGTATAGTCAGACAGACAGGATGTGTTTTTTGAACATTAAAGCATGTAAACATGTTCTAGTAGAAACCCAAAATACAAGTATGAACCTAAAAATGAGCATGATATGTCCCCTTTGACTCACTCCGATGTGCCTAAATCTGGGCTGCCCAGGCGTGAATTTGCATCCATTGATTTTTACAAGCGATGTTGGAGCTTCCAAAATTCACTCTGCATTCAGTCTGAAAGCACCTTTAGAATAAATGCAACTTTACCACTCCAAAAATTACAGCTAAACCAGTTAACTACGTCAGAGCTGTGTGGTTATCTGAAAATAATCAACACCCCCTGGCCGAGTCAATACTCTCTGTGACCTTATTTAGAACATCAGTGTTTAAAATGATGAAATGGTCTATACATGGCTTTTTCTTGGTACCCTTAAAAGGCTACAAGCCAGCGCCTAACTTGCCCTTTATATATGAACTGAGGAGAGTAGATCCTTTTACATGGACACGGACTTTTATTACAAGTACTTACGCAACACAAGCTCATATGCATAGAGGTATATCTTCACTCAGCCTCGACACATTCTACTGTCACATTCTTCCTGCCAGCAAGTCTTCCAGTGTGAAGCTTGTGTGTCGTTCATTCTCAGTGCCCATGTACTGTAGGCTTTCGTAGGAATGGGAGACCAGCAGATGGCAAACAAGCAGCCAGACAGGCGTGCGTGAGTGCAAAACTCCAAGTCTACTGTGGCGCTAACTAGCTGGCAAAAGTGGAATATGTTTACATGTGTTGATTGACCACTTCGCCAGCGAACACGCAGGCCTACAGTAAGCAAAGTAACAGACTAATGCAGGTGGACTATGGGATGGAAAATTAAGATGCATATACAGTAAAGAAGACAATTGTGCTGAAAACACTTCTCATAACATGTAACCAATGGATCGCTATCTGCATTTACCCACAAACCGTCCAGCCAGTATGGCTTATAAGAGATAATCATGACAATCGTTAGTTCTAGCATTAAGGCAAGGTTTTAGCTAGCTTGTTGGGTAGCGCAGTTTCTTTTTTCTTTTTTTTCAGGGGAAGAACCGTACATGTGGACACAGAAACACAAAACGTTGTTGAAAGAAAGACTTAATTTAGTCAATCAGCAGAGATAGTCTTTCCACATTGACAATGATTGGAAAACTAGGTTCACATCTTTTCTGACAAAACAAGAAGATCTTAAATTTAAGACCCTTATAAACATTATTTTTAGGCGCCGTTGCCTAAAAGATAAACCGTGTCTCGTGTCGACTAGCTGAGGCTATCGTAAAACAGTTTTAAAAAGGAAGACTCAAAAGTGAATACAAAATAAAAACGCTATGGCCCAAAATAAAACATATTGATTAGGGTAAAAAGAGAAAAGAAATGACAGAGTAAGTCTTCATGCAATCAAGTGGACACCCTTCATTAAATTCATGCAATCCACTCGCATAAATACAACGCTCCAACTAAGAAGGAATCACATTTAAAAACTCAATAAAACTAACTAGTATCCACTAATATCATAAGTAATATTGTCAATCTGGATAGAGATTATAATTATTTCATCTGATTTTTAACTGGAAGGCACATCCATAAGGCTTCAGAAGGTGTTTGCAAAGCATTCTGCATGGTTCTCTCCCAATATTTAAGGATAACAACGGGGTGATTATTGCTGCAACACACAAAAACAACTGGTCCGATTAGGTATGACATCAAGATATCATGAGGACGACAATGTGAACATTGTGCACGACTGCTTTGGAGCCTGAGAGAAATCAACTTCGACAAAAATGAAAAAATGTCATGAGGAAATTATAAGAAACTAGAGCTACAAGAGAAAAAACCCAGACATCTTGGAATAAATAGAAAGAAAAAGAGCAGAGTGGGCAACCTTACAACCACCCCCCCCCTTTCCCACCCAAACCCCGACATTCCTCTATCTCTTTTTAGGGCTTTTACACATCTCAACCAATAGCACTTCCTTCATCTTTATTCATATTACCAGCATTGATTCCGTCAGTGGCTGTGTTTTCTACCGTCTCTGGAGTGTATGTGGTGCACCTTTAGGTCTGGACTGGAACTGGGATGTGTATGTGGGTCTGCTCCCCCAGAGGCAGAAGTGGATGTGAGATTTTAAAAACTTGGGTTTGTTTGTTTTTTTTAAGAGTAGAAGGTGAGGACACTCTGGTGGTTGCCGCGCACCAGGAGGAGGGGAGGCAGGTCTTTGGACAAGACCTCCAGCCAGCCCATGTACAGAGCGCTGGACACCGCGCCTTTCCTGGCCAATGGCAGACTCCTGCGAGAAGAAGAGAGGGCGATCATTAGTGGGGCTGCTGATACTGATAGCTTGTCAGGGAGGGAAGCTAAATAACACTCCAAAGCTGGGATACATTTTGGCGAGGAAAAACTGGCTATTTTTAAAAGGGGTTCCTCCTACAGACACGCCCACTTTGTGCTAATCCCGGGCAGTTTTCTGCAGTATAAATGTGTTATTTTTGCCTATTCTAAAATGGTAAATTTGAATATTTCTGCATACTGGGGTCCTTAAACAGTCTTGGAATTACATAAATTGGGTATCACTGTAAAGCTGAGACTCTTGTGGATCCAATGAGCCCAACTGTATTCATGTGTGATGATGTTAGTCCCCATAGTAGCCATTTCATTGTAGTGAGACCAATTTAATGAAACTTGACCTCACTGTATAAAATGACCTGTGGTGACCTCTAGGATAATCACAGCCTCATGAAACTTTACAGCCACAAACTAAAGACCTAGAGCATTCAGAGGATGGATGGCTTCCCTAGCTAGATTGACAATAAGGGGGTTTCTGAGCAGTTTACACAACAGGAGTGCTCGCCATCCAATTGCCAAGGAATGCCATTCTTACAGAAATCTCCAAATGTCAAAAGTTTTTGATACCAAATCACATCATGGCTTTTTTTTATGGTGTTCCTCAAGGTCTTGGTGTCTTAATCTGGTATTTTGGAGGGATTATTGATCATTTTTATCAATTCTTGATAGTAAAAAAATGGTTAAATTTAGCACCAAATCTGTGTAACAAATGGCATCAACCCAAAAATGCTGCAACAACTTATGAGACATAATAGAGCATGGGGATGACCATCATATACTTCTATCATAATCTTCTAAACCCTTATACACTTTCACAATTAATTTTAAATCACTTATTAGTTAATAAATTTGTGTTTATATCTGATTTATGACTAGAACAACTTGACACACAGTTTTGAGCTGCATCTCAAATTAATCTTCAGGTTCCCAGCTTTCAGTTGATGTACACCACTTCTATGTGACATCTACTGTTGACCTGCTATCTCCCCCTAAAACCCCCTGTACCCCCCTAAAAAAGACAAAAACGGATCTATTGTGGGTCTCAGGGGGTTAAAAGAGTCAGCAGCTACAGAGGTACACTCGCATTTGCAAATGTAAACTTGCATTCCTGAGGTGACTGTAATTATTAAAAAAAAAAAAAATGTCAGCAGAGCACAACCACTGTTATAGAAACTATTACACGACAAAGCCACCTGTGTTATTCAAGAGCACACACACAAGCACACACCCATACACATACACAAACAAAGAGTAGCAGCTTACATGACGATGAGGTTGGCTGTGCTTGAGTGCTCCTTCAGCAGCTCGTTGAGTCTGATCTGACGATTAGTCTGAAGAGCAAAAACAAACACAAAAACCGGTTCAAACATTCAGGTATCAGCTTACAGATAACTATCACGAGCTGCTGTGACGCTGACTACGAGCCAGCAGCACGGCTCACAGTGCTGCTGGCTCACTCTCAACTGTTTCCACTCAGTGCATTACAAATGTATTCTATGACAAGCCGTTTTAACATTTAATAGCCAAGCTTGACTATCCAGAATTAACATTACAGATATCTACAATTTCATCGTGACTAGTCAGAATTGTTATTCCAGATATCTGTAACGTCATTCTGACTGGTCAAAACGACAGTGGGAGATATCTGTAATTTAGTTCTGACTATCCTAATCAACAGGTTCAGATATCTCAAATGTCATTATGACTAGTTGTTGTGCATGACGTTGCTCATGCGAGGTTTCCTGTTGGATATCGGCCCAACAAAGCATCTGAACAGTGTTAACAGAAACCTTTGCTAACTTCCGTAAAGTTGGAAAGATATTCACAGGATCAATAACTCATAAGCGAAACATTGTTAAAACACACTCACTTAGCGAGAACAAAGCAATGAATCAGAGAAATAAAATGTTATTGCTGAAGCTCAGAAACGTCCCGAACACGGCGAAATAAGAAATAAGAAGAAAAGAGAAAATTCAGGCAGAGGGCTACAGGGCCTCTGTAGATACAGACACCAGGCATATTATACCTTTAAACTTGTGAATTAAAGAGACACAGAACGATGCAGAACACAGTGAATTAGAGTGAGTAGCAGTGTGCTGACCTTGGCGCGGTACAGCTCCAGCTCGTTGTCAGTGATCCTCCAGGGTTCGCTGTCCTTCAGCCTCTCAGCCGCCTCCTGCTCCATGTCGTCTTCCTTCAGCCGATACGGCTCGATCATCTCTTCAAAGGCCGACACGCTGCACAACAACAACAACAGTGTCGTGGTTAACCCCTTTATACAAGCCAGGCAACAACACCTTAAAGAACACTCATACTGAGATTACGTTCACTCATATTTGTTTTAAATGGGACAACGATAGACAGGGATACAACCGCACAGGGTTGTGTTGAGTGGTGTTATTTTGTTCTTGTAAAGTATATGGCCAAAGCAAGCTTCAAGATTTAAAGCATAACTCAGGTTTATTACAACTTGAGTATTGTTTTTGTAGTTTTGGCCATCGTTTTTATCGATTATGACGGCGATGTAAATACAAAGACATCCGTAGAGGTCAAGGACCCCGGACAAGTGAGCAGTTTATTTAAAAACCCTTTATTTAAAGGTCAAACTGAAAGGGAGAGCAGCTGATGCAGGAAGTCTGGGTAGTGATTTTACTGTTCTCCTTTGTTTGACAAACCTGTCTGATCACATGTTTCTGACTTCTCTTTAGGGATGTCACTGTGTTCCTAGATCTCTGACCACAATGTTTCTGATTACTGATATCAATGATGGACAAAGCTAAAAAAGTGAAACCCAAATTGTAATTAGCTGAAACCGTCCTTTAAGTTACAGCAAAACAACACTTATGGATCCACATGACCAAAAGCGATGTAGAATATATAATAATATATGTAAAATACCAGACCCCCATATAGTCATATCGAACATCATATAAATATCATCATGATCTGTTCAAAGCAAACTGAAATGTAAATGTAAGCTCATTTGTCTGAGCCTCTGATTCTACTGATGTCTTCACACAAACACATGAGGGTGGCAAATATTCTGCCTGCCTATACTGTAGACTCATCCATCTATTATCATTTATCGCAGCTTAATGACAGATGTGAAACATTGAACTTTAAATATTAAAGGGTAACTGTGCTACAACAATTTCTGAATCTGGTCCAGTATTGAGGGACAGCGCTGTACACGGCCCCTCAATATAGTTATGGTCTGTATTAGTGACCTTCATTTGAGAGGAAAACTGTTAAAATGTGTATCAGCTGGTAGAAAAGCTGGATGAACTTACTGCTCCTTCTTGGGCTTGGTGTTTATGTCTCCCAGCACGGTGATGTCCGAGAAGTCTATCCTGAACTTGCTCAGCAGAGTGGCCATCCTGCACAGAAAAAATGCAAAAACAAAGAGCTTTGGGGTGAATACTGGAAACCAGCTGCAAGACATTTCAAACAAAGGAACTGTGGACAGAGATAACAGCACTGAGTCATCCTGAAGGCCGGGGAAAAGCTGCTTTAAATAGCTCTGTTTGAACATGGAGTTTCTGGGAGGGGGGAGGCAGGTGGGACAGGCTTTAACGGGGAGCACTGTGGCATTCTGGGTATGAGAGTCATTTCCTTTGGCTTCAACTTCAAAGAAGCTGATAAAACTCACTCACTTCATAAGGTCAAATGTGTGATTTTCAGTCTAGAAAAATAAGATTATCTTTTCCCATTCGATATGAAAACTATTGAAAATGAGTTCTGAAGAAGTAAACAACATTTTTTGGGTGAAATTTGGATGAACTGAACCCTTTGAACTGAATGCATTAAAAGAAAGCAGGAAAAAGTTCAAAGTTAAACATGTGTGTCCTCTACAATCAAAAACATGAGGGATAACGCAAGTTAGTTTTAACGCCACTAATTTCTTTAATGCATAAATGATTTTTAGGTTATAGCGGACTACGTTTTAAAGCTACAGGCATCATGTGAAACTAGAAAAACCTAATGAATCTATCGGTACCAACCATGTCATACTAGATTGTCACGAAGGAGGTTAAATAATGCTCCAAACTTGCGCTAAATTTTGGCGAGGAAAAACTGGCATGGCCATTTTCAGAGCGCTCCCTTGACCTCTGACCTCAAGATATGTGAATGTAAATGGGTTCTATGGGTACCCACGAGTCTCCCCTTTACAGGCATGCCCACTTTATGATAATCACATGCAGTTTGGGGGCAAGTCATAGTCAAGTCAGCACACTGACAGCTGTTGTTGCCTGTTGGGCTTGAGTTTGCCATGTTATGATTTGAGCGTATTTTCTATGCTAAATGCAGTACCTGTGAGGGTTTCTGGACAATATTTGTCATTGCTTTGAGTTGTTAATTGATTTCCAATAATAAATATATACATACATTTGAATAAAGCTAGCATATTTGCCCACTCCCATGTTGATAAGAGTAGTAAATACATGACAAATCTCCCTTTAAGGTACATTTTGAACAGATAAAAAATGTGTGATTAATTGTGATTAACTATGGACAATCATGTCATGACAGCCCTAAAATATATACTGCAATCTACTTGCTTATTGATACAAAAAAAATGCTGTATGAATCCATTCAAGTTTGAGAGGGAAACATTGAAGTGTCAGATATCAGCTGAAATGGTAAATTTGTATTTTTTTTGGAGTAAACAAGCACAAAGGGGAGTTCAAAGTGCACACAGAGCGGCGTCCTCGTACACAGAGACAAAAGGATCGGCGACTAGCACCAAGCTAATTTTATCCAACAAAAGGAGGTAGGAGGCAGCTGTACGGGAAGGACAGTGAGAGCAGCAGAGGGTGAGACGCGTCTTTGTGCTGAAAACAGATTCTGTTGTGAAGGTTTATGATAATACTGGAAATATTATATCTAAGGAATAGTTCGACATTTTATGAAATAGGCTTATTTGCTTTCTTTCAGGGAGTCCGATGAGAATATTAATCTTGTGTTTTAAGTTCAGCACTGGTTTCTTTTTAAACTTTGGACAGAGCCAGGCTAGGTGTTTCCCTCCGCTTCCAGTCTTTATGCTAAGCTAAGCTAACCACATCCTGACATCTGCTCCGTACACAGACATGAGATTGATATCAATATACTTATCTCGCTGTAGGAAAGAAAGCTACCCGTATCTCTGAAACATAGGAAACTAATGTCTCGAAGACACTGAAATAGAGTTAAAGTGTTTGTCCTCTCTGCATGCTTTAATGAGATTTGCTGAGAAAAGCTTCTACCCTAATGACCAGTAAATTACCACTCTTGGCAACACACTAACGGTTCTGACGAAGACATAATCCAGAGGGAATACAACCACAAAGCAGACAGGATGTTCACATGATGTGTTGCTGCTCCAAACAGCTGGCTCCACTATTTATTTGGTCTATTTAAAGGACCTTTAAGGGAACATACTGGTAGTTTTTCTGGGTTTTCACCACTTTCCACAACATAGTCTCAATTCATTCCATTCCACTTTACAATTCAGTGTGCCGAAACTTGAAACTTGCTGTTGAATAAACACTCAGTTAATTTTTAGTTGCCCTTTACTTCTTGTGTAATAAAAGTCAGGGCTCAAAATAACATGTGCATATAATTCTCAGGCCTACATGCAGCGGTGCACGAAACTGTTCAGGGCTGCCAACTCTCTCGCAGAAAAATTCATTGGAAATGTCCTCATTTTTTAAACACTCATAAATTCAATGAATACATGTTTTTCTTCAGACATTTGTTGACATTTTGGATGTAATCCTGTCCAGAATGGCCTTGACTATGACCTCTATGACTATGAGAAAATTAAAGGGAATCCAGCTGAAATGACATTATAACTCCTTGATGGTTTCCTCATATTTGAATTATCATAAAAAAGAATGTTGGGCTTTTTTCGGTCAGATCCGGCCGTGGTGGAAGTGCCAAGAATGAAGGACAAATACACCAAATGCTGCATTGAAAACACTTTTTGGTGCAGGTGAAAAAAAAAGGTTTGGTGCATGGAGATTTAAAAGATAAATGCACCAGTGCACGTACGCAGAAAAATGTATTTCGACGAGCCCTGGAAGTTATCAGTTAAAGCGTCCGGTGGATTAGCTGTCTGCTTCATGTCTCTAACACCTTTCAGTAAGTGGACCTTGTGCTAGGAATGTTTTGTCAAACTGCTATTCCAAAGATCAATTATAAACCTTCAAGCTCAAGAGTCTGAAATGTTATTGGGAACTGGTAATCAGTAATGTAAAATTGAAAACATACTGGCTGGTGCAGAACCATCAGAAGGATCCTTTAGTTTATTTCTTCAGCACTTAGTGGCCTTATTAAGTAGCCAGTAAGTCAACTTTGTAAGTAGATTTTGCATTTTGATGCCTACAAAAGATCCTTTTCAAGATTCTGAGTCAGTTCAGACATGTATGAAAATGTTTGCATTTATGGTCCCTAAAAACGTAACTAAAATAAAAGCAGCCAAAGTTTAACTATATAAATCCATAATTCTATCTCCTAAACTGTGTCCTGACTACACATCGTCACAAAGTATGCATGAAGGACATCAACCAAACTGTAACTTTGAAATGGCCAATTTACAAATTTGAAAAATGTTTACAAGTGGCAAATAACAGTGTTTTGTGATTTACAACTAAATATTGTGTTGTGTTTGCTGTACATTTGCACCATATTTAAAATTTGACTGAGATTAGTCATGCTGCCAACTTTCCCAACGAAAATGCACAAGACACAAACAGGATTTCGAGTGCATCTTAGACATTTTGTATATCAGTATATTAAGTTTTTATGGCTGACGTGAACAAAGACTTGTGTGCAAACGCGGCATCAACAGAACAGAGTGTCTGTGTCTGTGTCAGTGTGGATTCTACGTTGTCAGCAGCAGCTGAGGAGAGGCGTGTGGTGCTGAAAGGAAAGCAGATGGCTGCCCTGTGTTCACTGCTAACAAGCTGCACGCCTGCTTTTATATGCACTTCTGCATGCACACGTTTGGGGAGTTTTCATGTTGTCCAGCTTGCACCAGGGCTTCATCCTGTTCTCATCCAATACCATGAGCCCGAAAAAAAAGCTTTTTTTTAATGTTTAATAATCATTATTGTCTTTAACTAATATCATTATTGTTATTGTAGTAGCAGTGGTAGTTGTTGTAGTAGTTCAACAATTCAAGGGTGCATGTAATCATTTCAAAAGACTCAATAACAGAGTTAATATCTGCCAGCAGGTGTGGTGGACTTGGGACATTGCTTTTGGTAAACGTACTATAATATTGTATTATCTACTTTAGATAACCTTCATAATTGAATCTGTTGATGGGGAGAACTTGCAGTACTTACGCTCGGCGGTCGTGATCAATCCTGTTGATTTTGCCTCCGATGAAGACGCGGATCTTGCAGTCCTTCCACCTCTTCTTGTTGATCAGCAGGTAGGGGATCAGCAGGGTCAGACCTGGACAAGATACATCAAACTCAGCACAAAGCGTCTGTGATTTCAACATTAAACACCTGCTATGTGTCAGTTGGTGGACGTAAAAGTATAGAATATATATAAATCGTCATCCAGAGACAGAAGTGTGATCGTTGGACTCCTAACAACAGTTTTGCCTGCACCAAAGAGTGTCAGAGTCTCTGCTGTCAACAGCGAAGCGGCCGACATGGTGATGATGAGGAGCCAGATTGGAGGTGTCACATGCCGCGGTGTCTCGAACACATGAGTCATGCCTCTGGTCTTGTTCACATCTTTACACCCCGCTGGGCTGACAGAGACCCCAAATCATTCTGCCAATGAAGTTACATGAACACAGTGGCTCCGCCGGCTCCACCGATCAACACCTCACTAATAGGTTTGATCTTCCTAACAGCTGTGGATTGATTTGTCAGAGCTCCGCGCCTCGGTGTTGTCCTGCTGACTGCAGCTTTATATTACTCACTCTGTTCTGGCACATGTATGTCTGTGTCCAGTAACCAACCAGTAATCAAAACCATTAGTCGACACTATGCGTTGTTGTTGTAGACTAATCGTTCATCTGTGGTTTTTAGTGGCAATGCATCTACAGCATATGTGCAGCTGGGGGCGCTGTGGGTACTGAGTCATAATAACTGTACAAGACACAAGAGTCATGATAGCCAGGCAAAATGTTTAAAATTGTGTTTTTTCTTTTTATGCTTTCATACTTCGGTTGCCCACCTGGGAAACTCTTATATAAGCTGCGGCGTCACACTAGTATAAACAATAATAGGTGTTATTTGGCTGCAAACCAGACACCTTTGATGTTGTGGTGGAGAGGAGGACACTGAACAAACTGTTATCCATCACGGATGACCCTGACCACCCTCTCTGTCCACCACCTACTTCTGTTTTTTAGTCCTGTAATATATATCTTGCACATGCTGAATTTTGGTCGAACATGTTGGAAATATTTTTTACTATTTTCTGAACGTTTACAAACAAAATGATTAATCGACGAGTTGAGAAAACAATAGGCATATTGATCGATGATGAGAATAATCATTCATTAAAACAAACACCATGAATGAAAAAAAATAAATATATATATATATATATATATATATAAATAAATAAATATGTATATTTCATGTACTGTTCCTGTGCATTGCTTTTCTAACCTGCTGCTGTAACAATAATATCCCAATCTGAATCTCTGGGATCAATAAAGTACATCTATCTATCTATCTATCTATCTATCTATTTTCCTGTTCCTCATGCAGTGGAAACTAGAGCATTGCCTCACAACTATTTGGACTATGTTTGATCTGGGTATAGTGGATAACAATCTCCAGACTCACCTCCGTCATCAAACAGCCACCAGACGTCCACGGTGCCCTTCCCTTGTTTCTTCTGGAACTGCTGGCTGGCCTCCAGCAGCCTCTGGTCGGACACATTCAGCGGTACAGTCGGGCTCTTCTTGTCTGGAGAGATGGTTGCCAAACGCACACATAAACAACACAGACACAGCAAAAGCTCATTTAGATGGCAAAGAACAACTGTAATGAGTATAATCATTTGTTGGCCTGGTAGACGTCCTGAGAACGGAACAGTAAGCAAGTAAGCAAAACTGTGTGTTGCTTGGATTTGTCATTCATGGACCGTCAGTGTGTCTGTGGGATTACGTTGCATTGTGTTTGAATGACAGTATGACTGGCCACTGCTTTTCTACTCTTGTAAATTTGTATCTCAATTTCAAAACATTTTGTCTTTTTACATGGTTTTTATGTGTAATTATAAGTATTTTGAATTGAATGAAATATAAAATGTCAGAAAGCAGTGGAAAACAAATTCTCATCACAATTTTCCAGAGCTGAAGACGATGTCCACAGATTGCTGGTAGTTTCTTCCAAACCAAAATATAATATTGGATTTACAACGACATACTGTACACAGATAAATGCAGCAAATCCACACATTTAAGAAGCTGCTCATCGTGATCGTTTCAGTACCGGTTAATATTCACGGTGTACTGAGATGAACAACGATGGTTTGCACTGATACGGTCATTAATGTCTTTATGTGAAGTCATAAAGTCAGTGAACCGACTCAGTGATGTCAGCAAGCCAACATCAGCCACCACAGGCTGCTGGTCAAACCAGACCAAGTCAGGCTTTAACACTAACATCTGTAAGTGTATTGAATTGAGCAAGGGTGACTGGCAAATGAACAAACTCTTCATTTGTTAGAGGAAGACTGATGCTGTGTCTCAATTCGGATACTTCCGTTGGTACACTTCCATGTGGTACACTGTGTACTTACTTGTGTGGTCGAACACAGCTGTTGTGCACTTACCGGAAATAACGATCGCAACATTTGACCGCTTCTTCTTGTTTTTAAGAACGCAACGTGTCGTACTCTGAAAACCCCGCCCACCAAAGGAAAACAATCGGCGCCACAATATGCAACCGAGGGCCGAAACGTTAACAAAACGCCTGCATCAGAATTCAGCAGGTTAATGGACTATTTTAGAACCATATGTCTACCAGGGGTGCAGCTGTTAACGAAAATGATCGTGAAGATGATGAAATTAGCTGTTAACAAGCTAATGTTAGCTATGTGTTAGGAAGCTCATGTAGCCAGCTAAGGCACTTGCAAACATAATACTGCATAGCTTCCTGATTTATCCACATTCCACTAAGTTGCATACCGTCACATGCTTCAGCTTAAAGCTAGGGTTGGTAATCTTAAGAAACTAGCAAGAGTATGCTAGGTTTTAAAAATGATCCAACCGAAAAACCCGGCCCGGTGTTGCCAACTCTTTTCAAATGAAAGCAGCTAGCGTCGCTAGCTCCAAAAGTCACTAAATCTAGCACCAAGTCGTCAACACTGACTAGTTAGACTTCCGTCACGTGACAACCCTCACTACAAAACACTGCACCTACATGCAGGCGTGTAATAGTCACGTCTCTGCGCCACAAAACTTGATGCTGACATGCTTTCTTCCGGTGGACAGGCGGGTCCATCGCAATGCTTTGCCATGAGACTGGGCTGCTTCAGGCCTCCCTCCAAAGCCACTCCCCAAAATAATCATTATCACACGCCGCCATCTCCGACATTTTCACAACTTTGGTGGTCCCTCCCCCTTCCGCTACGTGGCCAAGATGACGACCAGCGTTCCACAATCAACTTTTGACCGTTATGAGTACACCATCTGGCTTCTCATAGTGCACTGCATTTTGCCGTACTTGTTGGTGTGAACGCACTTATGCACTCAAAATATCAAGTGTAAGAATGCGGATTGAGACACAGCATGAGTTTTTGTAAGTATGTGTTAAAAATTACTTAAAGTTTTAACTATTTTTGGGGATTTCATTTTGGTTTAATGAACACAGAGGAACAGCACTAGTAAGAAAGAAGGAGAGCAGTTAGCTGGACGGTGCTGGAAACATGAAAACAGGAGAGCCGTTTTCATCCTGGAAGAGAAAGCTACAGACAAACTGTCACCTCCAGAGAGAGAAGAAGCAGCAGGCGAGACAGACTGAAGACAAAAAAAGGAGGAAATTGAAATGTTGGCACACACGCACAACATTAAATACTCGAGACGTGGACTGAGTTGAAAGGTACTATCACATAGAGTACAGCTTCAGAGGCTGGGCTCGAGCTACAAGCTGGCGACTGTTAACAGGAAGGCAGGAGAAAGAGAGGAAAAGACAAACTGTTATTCCCCAAAGCCAAGAAGCTAGCAGGCCGGAAACACGGACCAGAGACATAAGACAGGTGGCACGGTGTGGGACGGTATGTTAGTACAAGAGCACTTCAGAATATACAGTGAAATATGAGGTGATAGAAGGATGGATGGATGGAGATGAAGATAAAAACAAAGCAGAAAAAGAAAGAAAGAAAGAAAGGTTTTAAGGCAACACAATAAAGTGGGTCTCCTGCCTTTTTTCAACAGTGGCTGAGTTGGAGCTTTGCCGTCGTCGTCGTCATCTGAGAAATGTGAGACAAAAGGAGAGAAAACAAAAAAAATTGAGGTGAAATGTTGATGTGATGTGCCAGTAATTTACAACTGAGGTTCGTTGGTCGTGGATCCACATGAGTATAACAGAAGGTTTACAGTCATAATGCTTCATGACTGAGGTTCATGGAAAAACAAGAAGCTTTTGCTGAAGCTTTTCCACTGGCAGGAGCTTTAACAGAGAGCTCAACTTGTTCTCTCTGATTTCTGGACATGTCTCGACTCTGGTTCAATCAAACTGGCCATTTGGTGAGCACATGTGAGGGGTATCACGTCCGCATAAATCAGTTCTAATTCTCAAAGCTGAACTACTCCATTGACAATATGCTTGGATTAAAATGAAACCCCACACACACACACACACTAAAGAGGGGGATTCAGAGTGGAATGAAGTCCGCAAAGAGGAGGGGGGGACTTAATGATGGCTCAGGTACAGAGGGAGCTCAAGCTGGGACTAAGAGGATTACCCAAATCAAGGCATTCATCTTCACTTTGCTACTTCTTCTACCTTCACCACACCAACATGTTCACTATGTGTGTGGGCCCCCTCAATTTGGGTACACATTAACCCCCTGAGAACCTGCGGGATCACTTTACTGTCTTTCAGAGGCTCTAGTAGGTTCAGTTTTAGGGCTGGAGTGAAGACGCAGATATCATATGAAACTAGAAAACCTAATGAATCCATGTCACGCAACCATGTTGGGAAGGAAGCTAAATAACACTCCAAAGTTGGGTTTAATTTTACCCAAGAAAAACGGCCATTTGGTCCCTTGACCCCTGACCTCAGGATATGTGAATGAAAATGGGTTGTATGGGTACCCACGAGTCTCCCCTTTACAGACATGCCCACTTTATGTTAATCGCATTTAGTTTTGGGAACAAAACATGCCGTTTTTTTCACACAACTTGACACACAGTGCTGAGCAGCATCTCAAATTAATCTTCAGGTTCCCAGCTTTCAGATGATGTACACCACTCCTATGTGACATCTACTGTTGACCTGCTATCTCCCCCTAAAGACCCCCTGTACCCCCATAAAAAAGACAAAAATGGATCTTTTGTGGGTTGGTAGGCGCTCCAGATGTATGTGCACAAGCACTGAAAAAGTGAGGTTTTCATGATATGTCCACTTTAAATAGTGATCACAATATGCAGGAGCATTTAGAATTAGGACTGTATTTCTGTTAAAATGACACAACAATGTTGTATTTATAGAATTAGTGCTGTAGAAATTTTTCAAGAGAACAGGTAAACATGGAAGAACTGTTGAGTTTACATTAACGGTTAAGTAAAACGGGAGCTAAACAGAGAACAGGCGTTATTATTAAAACAAGTCTCAGCCGTTACTTTGGTGAGTAAAGTGATAGAAATGATAAGTAGGGTATGGGTGAGTGGATTTGGGCGACATGCACAGCATGGGATTTCGTTGCAGGGATAACAGATTTAATATTGTACCTAAACTTTGACCAAAATTGTAATGATTTCATTTTGACCTGTGTCAACATATAGCTCATCATCCTACAAGAAGACAGTAAAGAAAGCATGTACAGGGCTTTGTTGTTCATAATATGAAAGGCTTCCACAACAAGAAATATCAACACCAAATACTTTAACAGCCGTCATGAATCCAGACCGGATGAGGCCTGTTGCTCCAATCTGGGAACACTATCTTTGTTTGCTTGCTCAGAGTTGTGTGGGTCTCTCTCTCTCTCTGTGGACTAACAAACTTGGCCCAGTGGGACGACTGGAGTCATGGGTCACTGAGGCGACTTCCTGTCAGGGCAGTGTGTGTGTGTATAGAGGCACAATAAAGGAAGCCATTGATGGATTAAGAGGGATCTCTGAGAATGGTGTTAAACTGATTTCCTGGATGAAAAGCCTTCCTCTGACATGACCTGAACTGGTGTTTGAGTAACATAAACACACATACTGTATATAAATATATACATATAAAAATATAAAAAAATATAAAAATATATAAATATATATATATATATATATATATATATATAAATAAATAAAAAGAAAAAATATATATATTAATAATATATATACATAAATAAATAAATGAAAATATAAAACATATACACATATATATATATATATATATATATATATATATATATATATATATATATATATATATATATATATATATATATATAAAAATATAAAAAAAATATATATATATAAAAATATAAATATATATAAATACAAATATAAATATAAAATATAAATATATATATAAATATATATATATATTTTGAGGCAGGCTGACCTTTTTGCATTGCCGGACTGTTCTGGAGGCTGGTGGCCTTGGAGGACGGCTTGGATGAATCTGCGTCAGAGTCTTTGCTGGTGTCTATGGACACAATCACATCTTTCATCCCAGAGGACTTCTCCTGGTTGGACAGCAGCTCGTCTGGGAGGAAATGAAACGAGTGGGCAGATGGAGAGGAAGATGCAGAGAGAAGAGAGAATAAGGCAAGGAGAGGGGGGAAAAAAAAGATGTTGGAATTAGACATGGATTATTTTAAAGAGTGTGAGAAACAAAAACGTAGAAAAGGGGAAATCAGACATAACTACAGAGATAAGCAGTCATCACACAGAAACACAGCATCTCTTTTGAATTAAAGGGTTGCTCCAGAGATTTAACATTTCACTTCCATAAGGTGGGGGGACTCACTGATGAAATCAACAAACGATACTATCGAGTTGCATAATGGGAAATGTAGGATCCAGCATTTTTGGAGCTTGACTCATACAGACCTCTGCAGTTTAACCCGTTTCTCATCAGTCCCCCAACTTAATGGAAGTGCAACACTAAAATGCTGAAGTACAGTTTTTAGTTGTTCGCGGTATCGTTATAAACTGTGTTGATTATCAATTTGATTCTTTTACATGTGATTTTGGAGATACAAAAATCACATTGATCAACCACATTGCTAAACACTTCTCTGTAACCATGATGTGTGTATATGCATGCTTGATACCTTGTCCTTGGATATGAGACACATCCAGTCCCTCTTTTAGTCGTAGAATGACAGCACCGAACTGGAAGTCAAAGGAATCACTGAAAAACAACACAGAAATAAAAGATTAAAACAGGCAGTGGACAGAATGACGTTTAGTGACAACTAAACAGATACTTAAAAAGGAAGACAAATGAGCACTACTGGGAGAACTGCACATAACAAACAGCAGGTTCAAGCATGTGAAGGTTGAACCGTGTAGTGTGTACACTCACTGTCGGCTACTCAGTGGATGGAAAGTAAAGGGCACATTGCTGAGCGTATTAGCTGTGATTTTAATATTGCTACGCTGAACCATCTCTGACCTTCAGCTCTAATGCCATAATCCCCACACTTTACAATCATTCAGCTTAAGTCCTTCATTCACAGACTCACATGACATGATTTCACATGGACCAAACACAGTACTCCTGTCTTAATACAAGTACATACAGTGTGTGTAGTAGTACCTGGAATACTCCTAATACTATAAAAGTTCTAGGTCTGGATGAGGATACTAGCCATGGTCTGGGGGCCCCGGACCCTCGTGGGGCTTGAAGGCTTCAGGTTCTAACCAATTAGCTTGTGGTAATTTATTTTAGTGAATTAAGTAATTCATTGAAAATGTCTTAATAATTTCTGCACAAATAAAGCACACTGCAAACTAAAATGTATTTTGTAACCTGTATTATTGCATAACCTAAATACATTTTTGGATCAAGTTACAAACTAATTCTTGCCCCGGGGCTCCTGAACAGGTTAATCCGGCCTTGTGTCATGTGACATCACATACCTGTTTCTGAAGCCTGTGTGAAGCAGAAAGCTAGAAGGTACTGTAGTGATGGCACTGGTATCATATGAAATTTGAAAACCTAAAGGAATCCATTGGTACCAACCATGTCATACTAGCTTGTCATGAAGGAAGTTAGATAACACTCCAAAGTTACGCTAAAATTTAGGCGAGGAAAAACTGGTATGGCGATTGTCACAGGGGTCCCTTGACTTCTGATCGCAAGATATGTGAATGAAAATGGGTTCTATGGGTAACTACGGGTCTCCCCTTTACAGACATGCCCACTTTATGATAATCACATGCAGTTTGGGGCAGTTTTTTTCATGCAGTATAAATGTGTTATTTTTTGCCTATTGAGCACAGCACTCCTGGAAAGAGCTGGTGGAGTAACATGAAGGTATTTCCTCTCACATTAAGGTATTTCCTCTCACATGAAGGTATTTCCTCTCAGATGAAGTTATTTCCTCTCACATGAAGGTATTTCCTCTCACAACTACCATTCTTCTTCTTCAGAGAGAGTTTTCTCAGATGACTCAACCTCTTCAGTCTAATCAGTACAACCTTTGTATTACAATAGTGTGACTGGTGACTCTTTTCACTCAGCTTTTTAATGCATCTCTCTGGAGGAGCTCCACTTACTGGATCATACTGATGTAAGTCTCCACGTTCATCATGTCGCCGTCCCTCCAGTCGTTCTTGAAGCCCAGCACCAGGGTGTTCGGCTTGAGTCGACCCAGGCCGGCAGCCTTGAGACGGGGGAAGAATGGAGATTACAATCTAATTCATTCATTTTTTTCATTCCAAGGCTGGCTACATTCATTCTGGAGCAGGAAATTAAAAATGAAGCCTGTCACTGGAGCCAATTCTTATTAGATTCACTCTCAGGCTAGTTGTCACTGTCAGTTTTCACATTTGAGGTGGAAACTCTGGCAGCACCGAGGGATGCACCAATCCGACTTTTTCAGTCCCGATACCGATACCTGGGCTTTGGGTATCGGCCAATACCGAGTACCGATCCGATACCAGTCTTTTAATTATTAAGCTGTATGCCTCACTGTGTGGACGTGACTGGGAAAGACAACATCAGGCTTGATTTAAACATTGCTTTCCTAACTTGTTCCAAATTCAACAAGACACAAATCCAAGACAAGTGCAAGACTTGTGGTCTCGAGACCGAACTTGAGACCAAGACCGGACTCTAGTGCTACAGCCCTGAGACCACGTACGTGATACTGGGTTCTAAAAATAACATGATTTGATTTGCGATTTATTGAGATCATGTGAGAAAGTTTAAGCACAAACAGGGCCCAAAATTCAATATATTTTATAGCCTCTTACACAACGAATATTCTCAACCAGGAAAAATAACTTCAAACATTTCTTGTTGGCAATATTTTTGTGAAAAATGTGGCATTAGAATCATGTGCTTATGAACACCAACGGAATACAGTGAGCCAACACGGCTGGCTGTTGTTAGTTGTTGGCACTCGCTGTGGGAGTCTACGAGAGGCTTGAACAATGCCTCCTGAGAAAAACGGCTACGTGCAGAGCAGTCGTATCCTCCAGAGCAAGAGAAGCTGAATCCATTTTGAGATTGAGTATTGCTGTTTTCCTACCTGGAGCAGGTACTGTGCACCCTGCCTCATGTCCTCGGCGAACACAGGCGTGTAGAAGGCCTTGGTCTCGTTCTTCAGTAGCCAGCGCTGGTACCGGGCCTGGTCTGTTGTCAGATCTTTGAAGTTTGGCCTTCTGTAACCCTGTGGACGCACACACACATACATCAAATATAACCAATCCCACAGCCCTGCATGAAATACTGCATGTCCACATTTCTAAGGTCAGACATCACTTAATTTAATCAGATCACAGACAGGAGAATTCAACCTGTAGAACAAAGTCCTGCTCTGAACCTCCTCATCAGGGACTTTGTTTATTTCTGAAAAATAGAGCTCACAAAGCTGCTCTTCAGCCAGGAAACTGTAATGCCATTAGCAGAGAATGTTTAAACCATTTAACTTGGAAGAAATAGACGCTGGGAAGGGGAGGAGGAGGAGGAGGAGGGCCGATCAGAGGCCACTATTGGAGGACGGCGTGTTCCACAGAGCCAGAGGGCTGCTGGATTGCACAGAGCCTGCATTCATCCTATCAAAAAGGTCTTTCCACTATGAAGCAGTTATGACCGGCAGGGGATTTGTAAAAAGATTTTTTACACCGTGTATACAGGAGCGGAACAAAACGCATCAACATACTTGCCAACCCTCACGATTTTCCCGGAAGACTACCGTGTTTTGTCGCCGTCTCCAGGTTTCCTACCGGGGTAACAATTCTCCCGTATATCTCCCGATTTATGGCAAATTTTCACGCCTTTTTTTCCTTTTCGTTATTTCAGCCTGTTTCTGAACAGTGTGTATAATCCCTACTGTTTTTACCCGGACGACAACAGAGCTACACAAACTGTTTCCCGGCGGAAGAGAGCAGTCTATGCTCGTGACACAGCGCAGTTTGAACTCATGTTTAAGCTGCGCTCGCCACAGCGTGCAGCAAAAAGCTGTCGTGGCGCGGTGCAAGCCGTTAGAAATAACGGGTTTCAGAGCGCAGTGATGCCGTTGTGGTGTTGTGTCTGAAAGGACCTTCAGTGAGTGAGAGAAGGAGAGAGAAATGTAGAGAACTAAGAGAAAGAAATACTCAAGCAGGAGCAAAAATAAATAATAACAGATGAATATTAGTTTATGCCAGAGATTCACACGCCAAGTTCACACCAGAGGGGCGAATTATTCAGTTTTCTTTCTTGGAAGTTAAAGACGATAAAAAAATTAAACAAAGTCTTTGAAACGCTAATTTCTAGCATCCCTAGTCTTGTGTGTGTCGCCTCACTGTTTTGACCGATGCTCGCTGGCGTCACGTAGTGCGAGCACAAGCGCGAGCAGCAGGACGTTGACTGTCGTTCACTTCACGGCCACAGGTGTCGCTGTTAACAAGCAATTTCTGATTCTTACAGATAGTCCCTTTAAAACCAACTGTGTATGTTTTTTAGAACATATTTTTTAATAACCACAAAAGAAGAAGAAGTATCTACTCACCGCGCGAATATGACCACAGATCATCAGGCCTACGTTCTTGGTGAAGCTGTGGACCAGATCCAGAAGAGCTGGACGAGAGTTGGGGTAACCAGTCATCACCAAACACTGGGGTCTGCAATCAGACACATCCAACAGAAAACATCAACACTGTTTCTACTGTATATATATACACATAGTATATTCATCTTTTGCCGTGACATTTACAGCATTGCTAGCTTTTTAAATGGGCAGCTTGACCTTCACAGTGGCCTCTAGTCTTCTTAGCAAAGGACAAAAAACAGGAGCAGAGTAGCGCACATCAAAGCAAATATGTTAAGCACCACGGGATTTAATGGAGGCGCTGAGAGGAGACAAGAGGGAGCTCAGAGGAACACACGAGTCATTCTGAAGACACCATCAGATGCCTTTTAATCTCCTGCTTGGTTTGCTGCCATGGGAACAGTCCGAAGGCACATCACTATCACTAATACGTCCTCAAACACACCACATGTGCAAGCATGCAGAGAATAAACATGTGTAACATGGTGGACACAGAAATAATAATAGTACCTGCTCTGAGGTGTATTTCAAGTTCATGGATCATGATAAAAAATGATAATAAATACTATTACATTTCCAATTGTTGATGTTCCAGTACCATTTTTTCCTCCCCGATTATAATAATTAGTATTTTTTAACAGCTGTATACTACTAACCCTGTATGGATGTGATGTGATTGCTATCATTGTTGTATGCCCTGGCTCAGGTTAAACCCTTTGAACATGAACAAATATATACAGTGAATGATTCCCATATTTATTATCTAGTTTAATATTAAGTAATATTGATGTCAACCATATCATCTCGTCCTGGCCACAAATAAAGTTCAACAACAGCATTTGTTTATGTGTCAAAACATTAGCCTATGAGTCTTGCGTTGCCATAACTCCGTGACCACACAGTCTGATGAGATACCACCTGGTCCAGCTTTAATGGTGGGGTGCTTCTTTGTGTTTTGTACCTGAAGTTCTTGATGTGGTCCTCCACTCCGCTGAGGTGCAGAGTGTGGGTCAGGGCCTGGTGGTAGGTCAGAGCCTGGGTCGACGAGCCCCAGTTCACATCTGGAGGGGGAGGACGCATGCAAAGCAGAAACACACAGTTCAGTTGGGAAGTGTGTTTACGGGTCGTCCTGCTGGGCCAAAGGCCGTCTGACCCATGCGGTGTTACAGGCAACGGGAAGGCCTTGTATGTGTGTGTAGCTGCATGTCAAACTGAGTGTGCACACAGGTGTGTGTGTTCAGAGCAGCAAGGCCGGCTTTGTGTTTGCAGAGGTGCACAGATGTGTGTTGGGGGGGGCGCGGAACAACTTGACAGCTCAGTATCGTGTAGCAGTGCAATATATTAAACCACACTTTGTTTACAATTTTTCACTTTTGTAAAGTGAACAGTCAAACGTTTTTTGGAAATGCCACGACAGAGATAGGTCAGATCTTTAAGGCCCTGACACACCAAGCCCACAGTCGGACAGTTTGGGAAAAATGACTCATGCTTAACTACTCACCTGGCTTCTTGTAGCTGACGTAGATAAAAAGACCCAGAACGATGACGTTGGTGAGGAGAGCGGCCCACCAGTTGATGACAAACATCACCACGCAGCACAGAATCGCTCCAGCGAGAGAAACCCACATGTTGTAGTATTTGAAGCTGGGACGCCATCCTGCAGCACCGATGAAAACAAGTCAGAGCGTTGCAACAAAAAGGGCGAATGCTATTTTGAAAACATCAACTTAAGAGTGCTTGTCACATACTGTATCTGTATCACAATGTTTGCAAAAAATTAATAATGATGGTAAAGCGAGGAAATGTACGTGTTAAGGTTGAGTAGAAGTCAAAGACTCCTTAAACTGGGATCAAATTAAGTCAGACCTGCAATTCAAAAGACTAAAAATCAGGAGACAATGTGGCCATCCTCCATGAAAGGGAACATTTTCCAATAATTGTCATCGTTAACATGGCCTTACAATAGTAAATGTTGCTGTTAAAGAGCATGGATTAAGTTGAAGATATGTGCTTGGGTTAAGGAATGGGAGTTAGCCGCCTGTTAGACTGGAGACCAGAAGGTTATACCATCTATTAGAGACCATATTTGTTTACTGGGTACCACAGAAACTAGACTAGTGGGATTTTAGTGATGGGATACAGTCAGACTGTGTGTGGTTACACAATGACAGCTTCTAAACAAACCACAGGACATAAAGGGTACATTGATGGTGCAGCCATAATGGGGTACACCAAAACACCAAAATGGGGTAGTAATCGTTTGTGGTTGCAGAGGCAGTAAAATCCTTCAGTCAATGTCTGTATTACTGCTTGCCTCTAATTTGGGCATGTACCATTTAAGTCCATGTAATTATATGACCTGTTTGGAGGAATTAGAAGCAGATAGAGAATCTGTACCTGGAGTTCTGCTAGAGCTTTGGTATTGTGGGGGAAAAAAATACACAACTCAATATATAAAAGATCAACTACTGCATGTGCATTTCATTCAGATATTCTGTACAGTCTAAAGGGCCAGTTCACCCAAATTACAAAAAACAGTGGTATCCAACCATAGATAGTTTGGGTTTCATTTTGTGCCTGAGGCCCTGTTCAGACCTTGTATTAAGATGCGTCCTCAGTGATCGGATCACAAGTGGACAGCTCTAAGTACAGGTGTGAACACACTCAAGACGCATTGAGATCGGATCTTTCAGACTACATTCAGACGTGGTCTGGGCCTCATATGGCCACATTCTTTTAGCAGTGTGTACGTGAATGTGTCCTGGGCCACATTAACGACGTCCCACCGGGATGTGCGGGTTCTCTGAGCTCCTCAGGTGAATAGATAGGAAGACACAAGCGTTGGTCTGCCTCGCTGCGTTGGTCTGCCTCGCTGCGTGCTTTACTGTATCCTGTCGGTACAACTGTATTTTATTAAAATATATCTTTTCTATAGGCTACATATCTATAGACTATCAGACACAACCTATGAACAAGAGGTGACATTTTCTCATTTTCTTTGCCACTTGGCAAACACTGGCACATTTACAGCCATGTTAACCAATTATCCTGTAAAGAAGTTGTGTAAACGGTTATCTGACTGCTACTGCAGTACACCTTAAAAAACACACCTTAAATTCTACTTCAGATTTTCTGTTAGCTTCTCCAAAGGCAGTCTATGACAGGAGCTGTCTTGTGAGCTGTAAAAGCTTGAAGCTTTTAAAGCAGTTAAACATGTCCTGCGCTGCAGAGTGCCTCAAAGTGATTCCTTTTAAAACCCCCATTAAACATCATATGACTCGTGACTCGTCATCACGGCTGATGAGGCGCTCGTTTTTACAATCACACGAGGGATGTCTCTTATGATAAGTTCCTCTGTAGCCCTAATTTATTTTTTGATCTTACCTGGTGAGTTAGCCAGTGAGGCGTGGAATACAGAGAAGTTGATCAAGGCATAGGACGCCAAGAAAAAGTTGGAGATGATGGGGGCGATTACGTTCAACTTAGCTGCAAGAAGAAAACACAAAACAGTCAACTTACATTGGGTCAATACTCAAATGTCATGTCCTCTGGTCCTTTCAGCCAGGGCAAAACTAAACGGCTTGTAATTTGATTTAATTGAGTCACAATGGAAAATATTTTTCTAGTAAGTTTTCAGGATGTAATTTGGTGCTAATTATGGGCAAAAAAAGGAATATGTTTGAAATGATTGGTCCATTCAAACTAAAGTAAATGAATTATTCATTTATTAAATTAATTGTAAAAGCCCCAATTGAACACTTTTCAACATTACAGATCCTTAAAATAAAGTGCTACTGTAAAAACATAATTTTGTTGTTGTTTTGTTCATAATTTTTCAATGAACACTACAGCCTCTAGGCTTTTAGTCTTGTTTCTGTGATCTCATACAATAACCTTATTGTCAGAGTACAAATGAGCGATGTGTGCAGAAGTACCGATGAGGATGAAGGCCAGAGCGATGCCGAAGGTCAGGATGTAGCCTCGGAGGGGCTCGTTGTTCTTGCCGTAGCCTTTGGCGAACATGGCCAGGCCGGGGTAGATGTTGTCCTTACATAACGCCTGTGGAAATTAGAGGTGTAAGAAAATATCGACACAACTTGAGTGTCGCAATATTATATCGATCGATTCCCGGCCCAGGATAAGCGGAAGAAAATGGATGGATGGAACATATCACCTTGCTTACAGTATCGCAATACGTCGCAATATATTGAATCGTAACCCCTGTATCATGATACATCTTGTATCGTCAGATTCCTGCCAATAAACCAGTAAATTGCTCACTGGTTATTAGTTTAATCCGTTAGATACCATGATGCAGTTTCGGTCGGGTCTTACCTGAAAAACTTTAGGGGCGCTGACTAAAGAGGCCAGAGCTGAGGACAGAGTGGCAGAGAAGATTCCAGCAGTGATGATGGGCCCAAAACCAGAAACTATGCTCATCACCTGAAAGGAAGATTAAGGGCAAACTGTTTGACTTTTGTACCCAACAACCACACTTTTAACCTCCTAGTGTCCGAAATGTTCCTAACATACTTCAAACCTTATCTTCTGATAGAGCTGCTTCATACCTGGAAGTCATTTTGGAGTCCGAACTTACAGTCCCCTTTTTCGCTCTTGCACGAAGAGAAATCGTAGCCAAATTTGCAGGCGGCATCGGTGCAGTTCGTCATGAACTGAGCACTGAGCGTGTCATTCGCATTTCCAGTGGCGTCTCTCACAATGCAGGAGCCTGGTGTGAAACAAGTACACAAAACTCTGTTATTCACTTGAAAAAGTGCAGATTCTTACAGAACATTGCATTTAGTATGTGCTATTGTACCTGTTGAAATAGCAACACCCAGGTAGACTATTCCTGTGATCACTATGGCCAGAAGGGTTCCTCTGGGAATGGCCAGCTGTGGATCCTGCAACAAACAACCACAACACAGACTGAGATAACAAGCAACCCATCTATCAAAAACCTTTTAATCCTTATCAATAAAGGGCTTTTAGATGATGTCATCAATTCTCTGACTGCCACACTCAAGGTCATCAAGCTCAATCACGGTGACGCTGTGACTCGTTTCACTATTTCCAACAGAGTAAATCGATGAAAGCCCCCCCACACATTCACCTGTGTACAAGAATCTACACAGACAACAAGTTTGTTTTGACAGCTTTAGTCAAATCTATTACATCTCTTTTTCAAGGGGGGGTTTGGCAGGGTTTTTCCTGGCTCAAAATGAGGCAAATTGTGTTCATTTTAAAGTTAATTGCATCAATCTGGTGCACTTTGAGAGCAAAATGAGGAGACTAGATCTTGTACTCTTGTAAACAACTTTGTGCTCTAGCAGTGGTGGACTGTAGGCTACTCAAGTACTGTACTCAAGTACAATTTTGAGGTACAGCAAGCACTCACTCAACGGCCCCGCGAGCCACTTTCACCCCAGGCCCCGGGCCTTTCCTAGTCGAACCACGGCAGTGTGCTGACCGTCGTGGAGGAAACGCGCCCGGTGAGGGCCAGCCAACCCACCCGTTGAGAACATGGATGTTTTAGGAGAACTGGATACAGCGTTGGAGGCGGATAACTCTGGATTCAGCTATTAGTTCATTTTACAACTTTAAAAACTTAATTTTTTAAATAAGGGCTATTTAGTTGTTCGTACTGGGGAGTTGATTCACCTCAAAAAAAATTATCTGCTGAGTAACAGACGTCTCTTTCCCAATGTAAGTCTATGGGAAAAAGTATTTTTGGGCCCAATGCATCACGTGACGGACACGGAAGTTGTAGTACCACCGTTTGACCACCACGAAAGTTGGGATCGACGACCGGCGCTCTTCCTGGGGGCTTGGTTGAGAAGTGTAGTATTTTCGGTTCATTATGAAACTGTTCAGGCACACACTATTAACACCAGCAGTCAATATAAAACTATTAAAACATAAAACAGCAGGGAAAAAGGAGTTTTGTTTACTGTAGTGATTATTTTGCTGCGGTGGCGTTACCAGACGTTACCAGCGGAAACACTGTCGCTCCCGCTTTGCAGCGGTCCTGCTGAAAATATTTTTTCTTCCCCTTTGGCAGTTTTGGCAGCGCCTTTCCTGTTTCACTGTGCTGGTTATGATACAGCACCACCACCACAACGGCGCAATGCCGCAATTGCACTTGCAAATGACTAATCCATCATGTGCAACGCAATACACATATTAGAAAATAGTGTTTTCCGTGAAGACACCCATGAGAGTTTTGTCGAGAGCTGGAGGCGGGGTGAAATTTGACGGCGGAAGCCTCCTCGTAATTCTCTATGCAGGAAAACCCCCGGGTTTTGTTAATAGTTATGGGTGACTTACAGCAAGGTCTCCTGAAATGTTGGCTCCGGCCAGAATACCAGTGGCTGCAGGGAAGAAGATGGCGAAGACGGAGAAGAACGTCTCCTGGCCTCGGAAGTCAGGACCCATGTTTTCCCACATGATTTTACCTGACAGGAAAAAAGGGAGTTTAAAACACCAAAACACTGCTATAGCTAACCTCCCTCTGGGTTACGAGGTGGTACAGATGTTAATTCTGCCTTAAAAAGAAGTTTCACTTGAGAAATCAGTATGCGGTCATACCGTCATAGCCAAAGAAGCCCTGAGCTTCCTTTGTCGTGACAGGAATGAAGCTTCCGATGAAGTAGTTGATGATGGCGGTGATGAGGACGATGAGCAAGAATATCTGGGCCTACAGAGAAGGAAAAAAAAACATTTCAAATAACCAACTCATTTGTCACAACGGATCTACTTATCTGTCAGTGTCAGAGATGGGATCCTGTCTGTACCTTGGCCTCCCATTCCATTCCTGCCACGGAGATGCCCAGGAGAAGGATTACAGTGATGGTGCCGATGATGCGGATATCGTTGTCCTGATCTGTCATAAGTGCGTCTACACCCTAAGAAACAATACATGGAGTTGTTAAATAGTATAACAATGCCTAAGTGCTCACACTGTAGTTCTTTGATAGGTACTTTTACTCAATATAATAGTTTAGACAGAAGTCCAATGATGGGGCGCTCATAAATGAAGCTAAAATGAAAATACGAAATTCTGAAGCATTCCCGTTTTAACCCCGGTCTCGAGGTTAAAACAGGAATATTTGTTTGAATAGTTCGAAGACCTCCACAGAGCGATCACATTCAGTTTGCCTTAACACTGACAGCGAAACAGTAAGATAGGGATGCACCAGTACCGATACTGGATCGGATATCCGGCCGACACTGACTCAAAAAGCTGGATCGGGTATCGGTGACAATGGATCCAATCTATTCAATTTAGTTCTATGTTTATATACTATACACATTATACAATATAATTTGAATTCCTGTTTAAGTTTTGAAAATAATAAATACAAATTATGTTAATTTTGAAGTTTTTTTTTACCAAGATGCTTGTGTATGAATTATTATTTTAATAATAAATAAAAAGTCTGTTAATTTGGAAGATTTTTTACCAAGACGCTGGTGTATGATTTATAATTTTAATAATAAATACAAATTCTGTTAATTTTGAATGGGTTTTTTTACCAAGTTGTTGGTATACGATTTATTATTTTAATAATATAAAAAAATTCTGTTTATTTTTAAGATTTTTTTTAATAAGTCACTGGTGTACGATTTATTATTTTAATAATGTAAAAAAAATTCTGTTCATTTTGAAAAATTTTTTACTAAGTTACTGGTGTACGATTTATTATTTTAATAATATAAAAAAATTCTATTAATTTTGAAGATTGTTTTACTAAGTTACTGGTGTACGATTTATCATGTAGCCAGGAGAGTCGAGGTGGGGGAATTGCACAAACAAGACAAGAAACGCAGTAGTAATAACTAACTGTATGAAAGTACCATAAGGCACAAAGAGACTTACGGCAAGAAGCTGCACAACAGTTTCAGCAAAGCCCACCACATACATGGCTACAGCCACTGCATTGGCAAAGGCAAAGATCAGACCAATAGATCCTCCAAACTCTGGACCCAGACTCCTCGAAATCAGGTAATATGCTCCACCTGGAAATAAAAGTTAAAGGACATGACGTTAGTAAAAGTTGTGAAAACTTAGATTAAACTGATAGTATAGATTTACTATTTTTGTATTGGCTATATGTATATTGTATTATTGACTATATGTATTATATGTATGCTGTTTTGTTTATACATAACATTGCATCTGAAAGGATTGCACTGGGGAATAACTGTCAGCATAATAACTGTCTGTCCCCCTGTCAGTCCCCCCACCTACTCCTGTCACAATAACTCCTTTTGTTGAAGTAATAAGAATAAATAATTGTCATAAGCAATATTATCGTCATTTTAAGATCATTTTATGCCACTGATACAATGATAATATAATATAATAATAATGCTTAATAATAATTCTTGATAATAATTCTTAAGAATATTCAGACATTGGAATTTGAATGTGAAAAAAATATGTAACTATTTTCTAAATGAATAAAATAAAAACATACAACCAAAACAAAAATAAAAAAATGTACTCTCAGGCTCTGTTAACAAAAATGCCCCCAAGTCTTATAATGGTAGAGAAAACCCTGCTGTTTATTCTGGCATCATGTTGGCTAAAATGTTGGTGACGTCCTTATGCAAAACAAACACGCATGTAATCACAACTGGCAAAATCAAGGTCAGCAAAAATTATCAAGGTCATGTCCATAAAACGTACAATAAGTCGATAACGTAATTCCTCTCAGAGTGTGACGTGCTAGAGAACACCACAGCCCCACAGAACCAACAGTTGGGAGAGGTCTCCAGGGCAGCAGCCCATGCTCCACATCAAGCTTATTTTAGTTCCAGGATCACATATCACACTGCCAATCAACTGTTTGGAAAAAGTGTGTCTGGCTGGGCGTGCTACTGCTACTTAGCCTGTAACAAAGCAGCTTAGAGTTACCAAGAGGACGGGCTGGAAAATACAGCAGCACATAAAACGTTGGGCTGTGTTGTGGATGGTTCTGTCTATGGTACACTGTTGTAGAACAATTCATTTGATGTATCCAGGCACAAATGGAGCTCAATTTGGTCCTCGCCTCACCGTCTGTGTTGGAGTGACCTCCGTCGGGTGATGAGGACCGTGTAATATGGATGAAATATGCGATCACAATTTTGGCTTCCCACAATTAAATGACAACAATTAAATTGAGAGCATAAAATTCAGTATAGTTTAAGTAGCCCTCATTAGCATATGACTGTCTCGAGAAGGACTCTCAGCAACCAACCATCTTATTGAGCACAAAAGCCCCATTTGACACTACTTTCTGTCCGCCTCAAAGCAGAGAAAGAACCCAATTAAAGGAAAACTACATTTTGCAAGCCTGTTTTTCCCGATCAAGTGACTGAGGAATGTGTTAATATCCATGTCGGACCACCCAGTCAGAGCTGCCCCTGCTTCCATTCACTTCGACGTCGAAGTGTTGCAATCTGCAAACTCATTGAATTTCTCGTCTCGCTGAGATGACTGGGAGAGATGTGTGTCTAACCCCTTCTTTAATCTGACTCCAAATAAAGCTGCACACATAATGCTATCACTGTGATGGATGACGGAGAGCTGCTCACGCTGGTTAGAATCACACAGGTGGATTACCTCGTTTCACACCAAACAGCAGGAAGAGCTTAAAGTCGTCCAGTGGTCACTGGTGTTTTGTGATCATTCTACAGAAGAAAGTGATGCATATACCTCCTCGTACAAATCCGTTGGTGGCGATGGCAGAGGTGGAGAGGCCGGTGATGGTTGTCACTACGGTAGCCATGGCAACAATCAAACAGGCGAGAGCTGCAAAAAAAACAAAAAGAAACTTTATGAATCTCTTGAATGAAAAGAATGTGCAACACCGTCGACAGTTTTCTAGCAGGCCTTCCATTAACTCAGACAGCTCTGTGAAAAGTAACAAAGACTAGCTACTGCAGTGAAGTCGGCCACATGTGTCACTTTGTGGTGATATTTCACATCAAAGCGGAGAATTATCAACACGTGCTGGAGGGGAGGGGAGTCAGGGACAGTGGGGAGTTGTGTGTGTGTGTGTGAAGTGAGAAAATAACTGAAACAGAGTGTTGAACACCGGGTCTGAAATGGCCACCCAGCGAGCACCGAAATGTCAATAAATATGGGATGTGTGCCACACTGGCTCGCTAACTCTTCTGCACGGTGCTATTTGAATTTGTCAGTTATGTGCAGTCTTTGTCACATCAGAGTAAAACATTGGCTGTGTATCAAACAGGCTACCGACCCGCTGGCTGCTCTGATCCTCTGTAGCCTGGATTATCTAACATTTTTAAGGGGATTATTAAAATGAAAAACAATTGGCCAAAATGATAATTTGTAAATCAATTACTCACCCTGCACTAAGATGAATTATAGGGCTGTGTATTGGCAAGAATCTGGCGATACGATATATTGCGATATATTGCGATACTGTAAGCTATCAAGCGGTCAAGAATGAATATCCATCAGACCATAATTGTGTTTTTGCATGTTTCAAGTCATGTATTCTTCACATTACTGATACATGTGAACAGATGCTGAAGTGTTTTACAGTGTGTTGTCTGGTTTCCAGTATGAAAATCACCTTGTACAGACTTGACATACAGTATTATTCATTACAGGAAACATCATGACTGTTCATTTCTGCCAATGGTTCTGCCGATGTAACTGTTGCAAGAGTATTTATTTCGTAATCTGTATTGCATTATCATGTGACAATAAGTTGGGCCACAGTAAAAGCAGACAGGATGTTTACTGGAACTAAAACAGTTTCAAGGCTCTTCAAGCTGACGTCACAGTATAATACTGTAAAACAAATATCTGCCTGGAAGATAGAAATCAACCTCACAAACAAAAGTAGTAATGCAAGTAAATTTTATTTGTAATAAGTGGCGTCCGGTTGATTGGAGCCTAAATATGTCATCCTGACATCAGAACAGTCCGTACACTGATCACAGATTAATGGCGTGATGTGACAGCTGATAAGACGGAGCCATCTACTTGATAATGTGATGATTTTCTGTGTTCACAAGTGATGTTTTTAAACATGTCAGATCCAATGTAAGATTGGCCATGCCATTGTGGTTCCTCAGCATGATAACGCAACGCAAAAACGTTTCTGAACAGGAAGAAGGAGTCTTACACCATCTGCTTTTTCTGTTCTCATGCTTTCTTCAACCGCAGTCAGATTGCACACACACAACTTCCCATGTCCAAAACACAAACAACTGAGGGCTGAAAATGATTCTAAACAGGGGATTACATTGTCATCTCCTCATGGGTGATCTCTACTTACCAATTCCAGCCTGACCCACGATCCATGACATGCGAATGAAGAGCATCACACCCCAAATGTTCAACATGCAGCGGACCTGCAGAGAGAGGGAGGGGGGTTACCAATGAGGTTTTACTAATGAAGGTTTCCACCATTACAGGACTAAACAAAAAAGATTGCCCGCTTGGCAAGTAAAATGACACGTCGGGTTTGTAAATCTAGCAACTCACTTGCCCGAAAGTAGCTAAGGAGGGAGTCATCTTGCTTCCTTCTCATCTCTGGCCCTGTTCAGACCTGGTATTAACATGCGTCCTCAGTGATCGGATCACAAGCGGACAGCTTTAAGTACAGGTGTGAACGCACTCAGGACGCATTCAGATCGGATCTTTCAGGACCCGATCGGAGGTGGTCTGGGCCACATATGGCCACATTCTTTTAGCAGTGTGTACGGCGAGCATTTCAATTATCCTTGGAACAGGAGTTTAGGTGGGTGGCGTTAGAAGAGGGCGAAACCCCAGATTAATTAATTTAAATAAAGATTAAACAATTAACTTTAGTCTTTGTTGTTATTTGATAACCGCTAATGAATAAAACAATTTGTATCGGGGCAAGTAAAAATTAACTTTGGGCAAGTAGATTGTCCTGTTGCCCCGGTCGTTGTCTGTTATGATAAAAGCATCTTCAAACAGATGAGAGGAAAGGATGGAGTACTGTTCCATATAGGTTTGTCTGATGAGGATGTTGGTATGTTGCCACAAGGTACATGACACAACTAGAATTACTTGCTGTTAGGGCTGGGCAATATATCGATATTATATCGATATCGTGATATGAGACTAGCTATCATCTTAGATTTTGGATATGGTTATATCGTGATATGGCAAGTGTTGCTGGTTTTAAAGGCTACATTACAATAAAGTGATGTAATTTTCTGAACTTATTAGACTGTTCTATTATTTGTCTTTTACACTTAGTCATTATATCCACATTACTGATGATTATTTATCAAAAATATCATTGTCTAAATACTTTCAGAAAGCACCAATGGTCAACCCTACAATGTCGTCGCAATATCGATATCGAGGTATCATAAACTTAATTTCTGAACCAAAATCCCAAAAGGGATTGTGTTCATTTCCTTGGTATTGATTGACTGTATGCTACTTACAAACTGTTTTCATAGTGTCTGCATTATGTAGGTTACAACTAAATCTTATTGTCTGGTTGCCGTGCAACCAAACACAGACATAAACTCACTTAATACTTCTGTATCTCCAGAATCATACTTCAAGAAGATTATATTCAGAAAATACCATTCACAACTTGATAAAAGCCCTCGGAAACCAAAAGACATGAGGATGAGTGTGAGGTTAGCATTAGAGAGGAAGTAAGGACTTCTCTTGTCAAAATAAAAGCAGGGTGATAATATCCAGACACACGTCATCCTCTGCTGACTACACTTTGAATACATTTAAACATGACTCTCAGTTGCTGGGAGGAATTCCTTCCTCAGTGGTTTAACCAGCAACCAACCACTATCTGAGCCACCAGTAATTCACACTCATGGTCCAAAATCCTTAACAGAGTGTCTCCTACTTGCACATATACTGGCACACTTCTCATCTGTGATCCACTTCATTGAGTTTAACGGACCACTTGGACATATCATGAACATGAGAGGGACTTTAAGGACAAAACCATAAGACCAATACAGATGTCAGGTTTGTTGGCGCTAATTATAGTAAAGCTCCAAAATGTGAGACATCATGTGGAACCGTTGTTAAAGAGGACAAAGAGTAAAGTTATTTATCTTTCAGTATGCAAGCTGCAAAATTTAAAGTAGCATTAGCAGTAGTTCCAGTTTTGCACATATACTAATATGATCTGTTATATAACACTTTTACATATTCCCAGAGTCTACATTGTGATTTTGACAGTGCTTGTGGGTAATTTGACTTGAAGAATAAAAAATCTCTCAACAAGTAATGACAAAAGAAGATTTAATGACTACAAAAGAAAGCAGGGTTTGAAAGAAAGTGACTCACCAGCACCCCCTTAACCCAGCCAAACTTCACCACTCCTTTGGACTCGGCTGCTTCTTTAGAGGCAGCCTCCTCAGCCGGGGTCAGCTCATCCCCGTTGGCAAACCCATCCTCAAATGGCTCCTACAAAGCACAAAAAATAAAATCATGTTAATGTGTGGAGAAACATTGGTGATGTCATCTATAGCTCGCTGAACATTAATACTCATGGTAATGTTAGAGTCAGAACATTCATATATGGTCAATGGGGGTGAATCCTGAGTGTAGCTGTGGTGGGACAAGCAAGAAACTCCCATGGTGGAGTATGACTGGCTGAGACGAATGTCAATCGAGCAAATACGCCCCAAAACGCTCTTCTCTTTTTGGCCTTAATATCTCCAATCATTTTCAAAATCAAGAAAATGGAAAAATAAATTCTAAATAAAGGGAAAATTGTAGAAACAAATGTTGTGTTTCACAAGAAAGGTTGGTACTTCTCTACATCATTACTTCATTCATGTTGACTTCAAGTCAGATTATGGCTGATATAGTGTGTTGGTGTCACCGTAACAGTACACATTTTCAGTATTTTCAAGATTCAAATCTGATCTTGTAACACAATAAAGACTGCTCTGTGTAATTTTGGACAAAATATAACATGTAGAGTTCTGACTTGCCTGTATTTCCATGTGATGGGCTACTTTTAATTAACACCATAATATGTATATATACAAAAAAAAAGGATGCTAAGAGGCGAAATAATCATGTACATGTGATAGAAACCCACTGGCTTTCTCTTGACAACACTGGCTCTTTAAAAACAGACAGACACACTCTGACGGTGCTCGTCTGTCCCTGTGTTACTACAGCAGTTAAAACACAGGAAGCCTCCCTCCTGTGCACAGACAATGCTGTGACGTTGGTGGCCTCCCTGCCAGGACTCTTTGGGTATACGGCATACTGTCCTTTCTGCATTTACAGCACTTGTTATAAGCTCAGGATGAACACAGGACATCTACAAACCAATCCTCTGCTCTTATTCTGAAGCTCTCCCAGCATTTCATCCCTCCCCCCCTCTCTGGCCGGGAAGATTGAACATAAAAGGGTGTCAGACAAAAATAAGCTTAACAGCAGGACTTCAGAACGGCTCTGACATCCTTTACAACAGCGGAACAAAAGTGAGTCATTACCATCAATGCCGTGGCATAATGTTATATGGCAGTTAATTAGCTGGAGACTGGAATCCTTATTGAGAGCCACAATAGAAGTGAGAGCTGGAATGAACAACACTGACAATGTCCTTAGAGGATTGCTGCTTAGAAAGATAAAAATGTTAAAACATTTTCCCTCTGAGGACCATGATTGTGTTCAGCAAATGTTAAGACAATCAGACAATGAAATGATGTAATACACATGCAAGTTGGGTTTAAGGTTAGGCCAGGGGTCAGCAACTTTTACTATCAAAAGAGCCTTTTTAGGCAAAAGAAAATCTGTCTAAAGGCCACAAAACATTTGAGCATTGTGATGAAGGTAACGCAGTTTATAGTCTAAGTATATAGTATATAAGTCTTTTTTCTCATAAACCTATGACTGTATTCTCGTAATATTATGAGTTTAGTCCTCAATGCGGCCCTAATACTCCATCGTACCGTCGTACGTTAGACCCACAACAATGATATTAAAAATGTTATTCATTTCCAATTTTAAAAATCCACAGGGAGCCACTGGAGAGGGGCTTAAGAGCCGCTCCGGAGCAGATGGTTCCCATTCGAAAATGTGTCTTTTTTTTTTACAGTGGTGTTGTTTCATATTCAGACAGTTTTCTCTGGATATGGTATGGATGACCTTGGGTTTATGGATCCAGTGGAAGCACTGTGTCATTTTACAGCAGTGGAGAGGAAGTGCGGTGATATCGTTCTGGCCTGCTGTGCGGACCGTGTTCATTGATCAGTGGCTATGTGCGTATGCCCTCAGGGTCCATGTCCATGACAGTTAATGTGCACATCTGAAGAGTGACAGACACTGACTAATTGTGCAAATTAACACCTTTCATCGATGCATATTATAAAGGATACTGAACAACCCCCCCCCACAGACACACAGACACACACTGATATTAACAGTGAGTCATATCAGATGCATTTCTTAGTGACTAAAGACTTAGTGTGTATTTTCCTCTGACAGGGTAGTGATTCATGTATTAAGGGTAATAAATGCATATATTTAATAGGTGAATTCCCACCCCTATGTATCATTATTTTTTTTAACGATTTTGAAATTGATTTGTTTAATCCCAGAATCGATGTATTTGCTTCATTTGAGTCAATGCGGAGGTAGAAGGAAGTTACCTTCTACCTTTCTTTGTGTCAGCATTCATTTAATAATTTACTGTAAACTAACATGGCTGCATCCTGAAGGGATGGGGCAATGTCTGTGGTAAGAAAAAGAGAGGAAACAGGAAACAAATGGGAATGAACATCTCTCAGCAGCACAGAGGCTCTTTTACAAACGGCATATAAATAGGTGTTATAAATTATCCAAGAGTGCCGGGCCTGAGCTGTGGGAGGGAGAGAGGGAGGGAGGGCTTGAGCATCACTCAGCATCCCTTCACCTGGGCCATCTGTCAACATGAACACCCTGCCTGTGTCCCCCTCAATGACTCAGCAACACTGCTGCGATCTAGCTATGGCAGCCAGACAGGCTGCGGGCAGCCAAAATCCATCTTCACATCAGGTTTAGCTGCTGTTCCGAATGGATTTGAACCCTTAAATCTCATTAAAGGTTTTATTCATCAATCTTCTTAAAAGCCAGAACGCGATGTTAGGGTATTCTGTTCAGTTTAAGGTGATTGGTAAATGGTTTTCTAGTCTTCTGAACATTTAAAGCGCTTTACACTACATACTGCTGGCAGAGGCTGCCATGCAAGGTGCCAAAATGCCAATCAGGATCTAATCTAAATACTCATCCACACACACCGATGGCACAGCCTTCGGGAGCAATTCGGGGTTCAGGATCTTTCCCAAGGACACAGCCGGGGAGCTCAGAGGTAGAGCGGGTCGTCCACTAATCGGAAGATTAGAGATTCTGAGCCACAGTTTAAGGGGCCACAACTGAGCTTGCTAATAAAACTCAAATAACGGTACAGCAATTATTTATTCAACATTTAAGTAACCATTATGTCCTGATATAGCTGCATTGTTAAAAATGAAAGGGATTTCTTTGTTGACGGAAAAAAAATCTTTTCTTCTTTAGCCGTTTATTAGCATCAAGCATAAAGTGTTCCTTTTAGCATTAACGTAAAATGAAGAGCCCTAAATAAAGACCCAATCCCAAAATCCACACTCACAGACTTTAAAGCGCATTCCCACAAAGTCTGTGAGGGTTTAGGGACATCCCGCTGTCAAATCATCAAGTCCTTGAGGGCTCTGTCGCAGACATTTTGAGCCCTTTATGAACACTTTCCGTAAGTCTGCATTTCTGCAGACTTTGCCTGAGGGAATTACCCACAATTCATAGAGTTGTGACGTTAAACACAGGGTTACCACAGTTACCAGGGGAAGCCCTGAGGCGTATAAAAAGGTAAACAAAGAGGACGGCACACGGGTGTTCAGCCAGGCACATTTCAAATTGCTTATAAACATTAACATTAAGGGTTTAAAACGGTCCATAAAAACACATGAAATCAGAGGAATTACACTATATTACACACCTGGTTTATTCATCAACCAGTTCTTTTAATTTTGCTTTAAGAAGTTTGACAAAAACAAGTAAATTGATTTTTGACAGAGCCTGGAAGATGTTCAAATCGGCAGTAAAAAAAAAAAAAAAAAAAAAAAAAGGTAACGTGATATTTCGCCGCAAAGTGCTGTCCCATTCATATTTATACCGTTTCAAGCCCTTGTAGCCTCTCACATGCAACAATTTACCAGGTGATGTCAGTCAAGTCCCTGAGGGTTCAGGGCTTGAGGCCTTAGTGGGGGGACATTGGGATTGGGCCAAAGTCTCAGAATGATGAATCAAAAAAAGTGCAGGTTCTAATTAGGGCTGAATATTGAACTTTAATACTTTTGGGACATTGAATGAAATAATAAATAATAAATGTCTGTCGCACTGAGAAGTGCTGAAGCTGGCATTAAAGGCCTGGTAAGATTTTTAGCATCCTTGATTCTTTTTTTTGATTTTGGTATACCAAAACTCAGGTGCCATGTTGGCACTAGTATCAAAAAAAATAAAATGTACCATGTGTGCCCTACTTATTACCAATTATTAGCAAGATGCTTGACAAACCCAGTGGAGGCAAAACTATGCAAGGTGCACTGCGAGTCTTTTCCTTGTCAATGCGGAGTTACCAAAACACTGAAATTTAATTTTGATGATGTAATGATGAAAACAGATGTTCCGTTGGAAAAGTATATTGGAGAAGGTATAATATTTACCTAATTCCAGACATGGATATCAAAGAAAGGTGGTGTGGTGGGAATTGAGTGCATTAATGTGTGTGTGTCTGAGGGGATACAGTATATCTTACAGACTGCATGTGGTACCTGCATGAGTCACCACCACCCCTCCCTCCTGGGATGGTGACTAATGGAGGCAGTTAGACAATAGGAGGATGTCCACCTTAGGTACACTCTTTAATAGCTACACTGTGCAAACAAATTCATTGTGTTGGAATCAAACTAAACGTCAGGTATTGAACGCAGACATCAGTAAGGGTAATAAGAAAATTCTTGGCAGGAGCTGTGTTGGAATCAGTCCAAAAAGATAGCCGGTCTACACAGACACACGGGACAAAGCAGGGAATAAAAAGAATAATAGCCATGAGTCACACCCCCGTCCTTTAACTTGAAGCATTTGCTGTCTAACCCATTGTTCATTTTTAGAAACCCTGAATGAGTCCAAAGAGAGCAGAGACCCTATAAAAGTGGAGTAATGATATCATCCAGTTCTGGGTAACGATGACGCAGAGTCTCTGTTAATGGGCTCCAGCAGACACAGATGGAAGTTTCAAGAGAAAAGCTGAAGGCATGCAACAGAGAACATGTGATCAAGACTTAAGAATTATCGTAGACATAACTTTTGACTTATTTTACATGCCAGTTTTAATAAGAGGAATTCTTTCTTTAGCACAATATATGAAAACTGTGCAAACAAATACCATATAAACATTACACAAATTTGTATTTTAGACTATACGAAAAGAATAAAAGACTTCCTGCAGGATTTGCTGACCTTTCCTTTCAAAAAGCTGACAAAACACTGTCAAGATAAACTACAGTGTACAGATGTCTCGTAATCATGTAACCAGAGTTCTTCCTCGTCTTGCGTTGGTCGGGATGCCTCCTCCTGCTCTGTATTTACAACTTCCCTCTCCTCCTCCATGTCTGCCCAAATCACGTTGCTTTTGCGAGGCAGCTGGATTCGTGAGATTGCAAGATCGCGGGAAAATTGTTATCCTCATTGAGTGAGGTGGCCGTTTCTTTTCTCGAGTCCAGCTGTATTTTTCTACGGGTGCTTTTGATTTCGATAGTCGAAATTGAAAGCTAAATTTGATCGATTTCTGATTTAGGATTGAAATCGTGACACATCTAATTACGAGGACTTTACGCGTGTCATTTGTACGCCACACAACAAAACTACAGTAACGTCCGCAGTTAGGTTTAGGCAACAAAACCACTTGGTTAGGTTTAGAAAAAACGTCATTGGGCTTAAAACAAGTACGTAAACCAAGTAAAATATGTACCGAAAACAATGTAACAGAAGTACGGAAAACACTACACTAAAAAATACGTCACAAACGTAACTTACAAAAAACAAAACACCGGTCTTGAACACCGGTCTCCTGGTTGAAAGCTGAGCTCCAGCATACTTTTCTGTAGCACGATGAGGATGGCTTAACAACTCAAAAGATAATTAAATCTGCTCCTGGCATTAATTATTGAAACAGCTGGGCAATGGGACACATTCTTAGCTAAGTGAGTGATGTAAGGTCATACTGCTGATATCATTATGCAACACTGAAATTAACGTCTGCTGCCTTTGTGTGGCATTAGGGACACCGTCAACCAGGGAGCATCTGTTTGGTTGATTTGTAGAATTCTGGGGGGGGTCACACCAACTCCAGCCTGCCTCTGTTTCTTCATGAAGTTCATCTCTAGTGGAGACAAACAGTGTTCCTTACATTACTGGTATTATGTTCTGGTATAGCTTGATTGAAATGACTGAAATAACACATTTGTGAGGCCTGCTTGCTTTGACTGATCTTTATGCTTTGACTAATCTTTATGGCACCAGTGATGTTGAAGCTCAGGAATGTGGAAACGCTGGCTTAGTTCTCGGCATCATGTTTACGATCAGCAGACATTCTATAAGCAACACAAATACGTCAAAACTTGGGTCTCAATTCAGTGTTGTGCATGAACACGGTCGTGGAACCCTCTGATATAAGGAGCTTCACAAATCAGCGCTGAATCCTTCAAGACATAATCGTCTAGTATCTCTGATCTATATCTAACAACTTCTTATGAGCCAATGAGAAGATCACAGAGCAGCAGCATGAAATTAAAAGCAGCCAGCTGTTTATGATACTGAAAACCTTTGCCTCTGTTTTCAGTGACATATTTGAGGTGGAAAAAGTCCTGTCCAATTTTTCCACAGCATAGCCACAGCAGTTCCACACTAAATGGATTAAATTACTACAGCACATTATACAAAACAACATCTTCTGGGGAAGCAGGTGGAAGCCACAAAACCACTGGAGAAGACTGAAACACTTTCAGTAACGTCAGTGAAAGCTAGAGGAGAAGGAGGATACTCTATATTAGGACAATTTGTTCTTGAGTCACGCCATGTTAGAAACAGGTTGAAGCCATTTGTCCTAACATTCTTCCACAGTTTGGCAGTCTTCTTGTGCAACACCAGCTCCACATGCCACCTAGCAGGTATCAAGCAGACATTCTAACTTCAACCCCAATAACCGAGCTCTCGCTGCTGAATGCACAGCACGGAGAACAGTGCAGACGATACAGGATGACTTAGTGAACATTATCCACATGGCTGAAGCAACACAAAGGCTGGCTTTGCGCAACAATGACAGAGCATCGAGAGATCAGCACGGCAGTGCAAACTGTACCATGACTCGCTCCGGCATCGTTACAAAAACAGAAAACCTAATGATGCAATTAGATTTCACAAACGTTAACCCTGGACAAAGACGATCTCAAAGTCAAGTTAGAACCTTTTTCAAATACCGTTGACAACATATCAAAGAAGGACAGAGCATTTCCAGGAAACACCGGCCTGTTCTGCTGATTACACACTAATGAATAATTATAAATTATCAGGACTGACGCAACACAGCTAATCATAAAACAAATAAAGCTCCTGTTGGGTCGGTGAGGCTGGAACTGGCAGTTTCCCTCAGAACTACACACGACATCACGGAAAAACAGACATCACTCCAGCCACTTAGTTTTACAGAGGAGGGGATTATGTTGGGTTGTGTAAGAGCTGAGCTCTTCTGAATCAAAAGACACATGCTGAAGGTAACTTAGCTAATGGCATCATTCAAAGAAAGGAGTTGGGAGACTTATTATTTTGCCCTTGACAAAAGATCAAAATATTATTGTTCTTCTATTATTAATTTGGCATTTCATTACTCCCCAAAACATGTTTTCCAAGGTTTCTGATGACATGGAAATTGAAAGAAGAGGCACAGACAAAACACTTTCAGGAAGCCCAGTAGAAGTGAAATAGCCTACAGCCATTGGGCCCAAAAAGACTTTTTCCCATAAACTTACATTGGGAAAGAGACGTCTGTATCTCAGCGGATAATTTTTTTTTTTAGATGAATCAACTTCCCAGTACGAACACTTGAATAGCTTTTATTTAAATAGATCAAATGCAGGTATTGTTTGACTGGAGAAGTTTTGATAATACTTCTTGGTACTGGGTTTTTTCAGTCGATACCTTACCGATACCCAGCCCCAAAAGCAACACAATAAATAGTGTACAGTATGTAGTGCTTAAAAGCTTAGTCCATTAACGGACTACTTGATGTACAAAAAATTCGTCATAAACTATTTAAAAAATTGATTCATTGTTTATGTTATTTATTAAGCAAAAATACTAAACATTCTGTGGTTGCAGCTTCTTCAATGTGAGCATTTGTACATTGAATGTTTTAGGGGTCTGGACTGTTGAAGTGTATAGAGAGTTGCAGCCTTTATGGGCTGTTAGCATGGCTTGTAAGATTTTTGTTAATAATATCTCAAAAGCACCGTCCTTTGGTACACCGCGTCCGATATACGTATTGGTTTACATCGCAGTGGTAAGCATCATTTGAGCCACGCTGATGCTGATGGATTCTCAGATACCTATTTCAGGCTGACAGTCCCCCGCCCTCCCCTGCATGACTCTATCAGTGACTGAGAGGAACGATCAGATGTCCACTGTCCGAGACATCTCTCCATTGTTGGAAAAAACCTCCCACCACTCAGTTCATTATTCTTTTACTGCACTGAAACTCTCCCAGAGTTGGATTCCCTGCTGCCCACTGAGGCCTGTTGATTGAACCAAAATGGCCTGGCCTGACACTGCAGAGATTTTTGTTTTGGAATTGTGTCGAATTACTATTTGACTCTGGCGTGAGCGTGAAAGAGGTGACGAGTGAGGCACCTGCAAACAGTGAGGAGCTTTGTTGCTCAGCGAGGTAATGGTGAATGGAGTCGGATGGAGAGCCAGTTTTGGGAACACAGATCAGTTTTAGTTTGGGGTGGAATGGAGCATGTGTTTGGCTTTGGAAGCATTATTGGTTTCAGTATTTATCTACTGTATACAACTTTAGCTGATGAATCTTAAGTGGGGATTTGCCTTGTAATGGCCCTTTAATGGCTGTAGGGATGTGACGGCATCAAATTTTCAAGCTATGGTAAATGGACTTGCATTTATACAGCGCCTTTTCTAGTCTTGGTGCATCCCTAATGTGGATTGGATGAGCCGGGACTACAAACCTACCTCTGAGCCACAGCTGCTATAATTACTGCGGCAAAAGATATCACGGTAAACCGTGATATCTTATTGTATCATAGTTCCCCAAAATAATGTTATTAGAGCTGAAATATAACAAAATGACTTCACACCATGCCATGGATTTTATCAAACCTAACAATTACTAAAACTTTGTTGGATATTAACATAACATACACTTAAAACATCAGAAACACAAGCATGTTGGTTGTTTAACATTTAGGACATCTGACTAGAACTTATTTTAAATACAGCACAGGGTCAATGTGTCTTCATTTTCCACATCTGTTCATGTTTTCATACATGATTACCTTTGAGATGTTGGTGGTTCAAATACGTGGAACGGTACATTGGGCTTTTACAAACCACTAGCGCCACCCGCCCAGCCATATTTGCTCCTATGCCCTGTTAACTTCAAACTTTCCATCACATGTGCTTTGTAGAAATGCGCGTTTATAGAAGCGGGCCACCAAGAACGACTTAATTTTGCGATTGCATGGAAATTGACTGGATTGTGGGCACATCCTGCCATACGGCTCGCATGTGTACACACGAGCACCCATGTGGCAGCTTGTAAACTTGTATATATAAAAAGGATGTCTGCCAATTTTCCATGATGCTAAATACGCACTCACAGGAAGTTGATTTTAGCTCCCTCCTCATGAAACAGGCTGCTTCACTGAGCAGGAGAGGCGACTGCCGTTACATCCAACTGACCTCCAAACATCCTTGACTTGTTCATCAAACAGTTTCCTTCTGAACAACATGCACATGTGAACTCTGCAGACGTGTGGTACGTTAATACAGACAAAAGCTCTCATTGTCTAAGTGTCCTCAGTTCAAGGTGAATACTTGAGAGCTGGGAAGCTTGACTTCATTGTAGACTGCAATTGAAGGGAACCAGAGATAGCACTCATTTCCTGTTTAGAGGTGAGGCTAGTATGAACAAAGGGCAGAAAGCTTCTAAAAATGTACACTGTCTTTTACTGTGTGTTTTGATTATTTAGTGATAAATATATTGAGGGCTTAGTATCATTTGAAATGTTTACTAGTCCCAGTATGATACACAGGTTTTGGTACACATACACAAACAATATTTTTTACAAAACCTTTCTCTATTGAACAACATAAACCAATGTTCTCAAGCAGGGTCAGGGTCTGAAATTAACTTTTTTCACTTCCTGCCATTGTGGCAGGTAAGTATTTTTAATTTATCTGCCACTTTTGAAATCTCTGCGCTAAATGAAGGAATAACATTTTAGATCTGATGTCATTCAATGTTCGATATATTTTACATGAAAAACATGGTAAATTACAGTGTTCGAATTACACCGTAGCTTCTGGGGGAGCCCTATTTTTTGTGGCAGAGAGGGTACTGTACACAGTACTGTCCTGTACTTTGTTATTGTCATCTATAGTGGTTATTTGCATAAAAACACACAATTCAAAAGATTATAATTATTTACATATTTGCTTTGATTAACAAAAATCTTGGCATCAGTAGTTTTAATGATGTATTATAGGCTGCTTAGAGCTAGTGTTAGGTAGTTAAACAGGTCATAATTCCCTCTCTAATATCTACTTTATATTGCTGTGAAAACATCTCCTTCAAACAACTGGATTTATTCAAGTTTCTCGCCAAAAACTTACGAGGTTACATTTGAACACATCATGATAACGTTGTAATTTACCTTCACCCAGTGGTAAATTTACTGAGCACAGTTTGAACGCACCATACTGTAACTTAATGGCACCTCCGTTAACGTTAGTTGCTTCGTTATTTAAACAAGCAGGACTGTGCTGCCCACCGGCTTCTAACTGTTAACGTTACTAACTCTCCTCCTGCCGATTTCAACACAGATTTGTTGTTCACAGTGTCATATTATCAGGGAAAAAATAGGGTGCGTCCCCTCAGGTTTATAGCGCCACGCTTTTGAACGTTCTTTTTTTTCTCTCCGCCGTGTCTCCAGTCCCAAAGAAACTGAAGCATGATACGGCGTGCGTATGCGTCATTGTGCATGCACAACTGTCGGAAAGCATCAATAAGAGGACTCTATAGACACGGAGGCATGAGATGCCAAGGAATCAGACAACTACGGTTCTCTATTCCCATGCCCAGCATTTTCCCTGCCTGCCAAAGTGGTGGTTGGCCTGACGATTTTATCCGCCACTGACCACAATTTACCCGCATTTGGCGGGTGCCAAAATAAAATAGTTTAAAATTGGCAAAATTATGATTTAAATCAGAAACTTTCTGATCAAAGATTAAGTGAAGATTACAAATTTGAGCAAGCCTCTGCTACTTTCAGCATGATTGTCAGGAAACTCACATTTTTATTTTTAACAGTTTGTTCCAGTAAGTTATGTGGTCCACAGTCTATTCTGTTGGCCTTGACAGAATTTTTACTTTGTCTTTCTTCCAAGTATCACAGTCCTCCCCATTCATAGCAGCCGTAGCGAGTTTGTTATGCCACTCTACAGGGGTGGAGGGGTGCTATCATGTGAGAAAGTGATGTCAACATTCATCCTTCATACTGTGACTGAGCCCTGAAGTGAAAATAGTGCATGTGCTTTGTGAAGTGCTGAGCTTAGCAGTGCTGGGAGCCGACAGTCGATCTGGCGTGCAGTGCTGAGTGCTCCAAGAGCAAGGACTGCAGGCACAGGAAATGTGATTATGAAGGTCGCCACTGTGTTATTCCTAGAAGGGGACAAAATTCCAGAAAAAATTCCAGTGTGCATGTGCGTGTGTTTTCCATGTTGGAAAATATTATTGTAACCTACTTTTTTTTTTCCTGCTGATTTCAGTTTGTAGAGATTTCTGGGAAAAAAAATGATTTCCAGATGTTTAACTCCAGTGTTTCATTTGGATCTCATATACATCAAATGTTTACGACTGAAAAGGATTCCTTGGATTCCTTAAAGGAACATTTCCAAGGTAATGCTCATAAAGGGCTGTACTTTATATGTGGCTCAATTATAAGCAACCAGGCTGTGTATAACACATTCACAATTTCAGCGTTAACATGCCAGCGTGCATGCCTATCCCAGAGGTCTCTAATATAGGGAGTTAGGTGTTAGGTTTCGGGGGTCTGGTTAGAAGTGACAGTATGTAAGCTAAACATACAGGCTAAATATGTTCTTTAGTTTGCATTGATTTTTCAACACTGGTCTAATCAGGATGGTGAGGAGCTGACTGTTCCCGCATCTGCGTGTCTCTCTACTGGCCTTAAGCCAGCGGGCAACTATTATTGTTAAACCTTGGCATGTCTGGTTTAGTCAATACAACCACAATGTTTGCATATTGGAGTACATCTGACAGGAGCTGATCTGTTTTCATCTTATACACAACTGCCTCATTTGAAGCACAGACAAAACTACATTTACAGATGTGAACAGTTTAACTTGACTGATGATCTGCCAGCCTCTCAGGCCATCAATGATCTCTGTACTCACCACCACTGGCTCACACTGTGATGGACATACCAGCAGCTGCAGCAGCAGCATGGCACAATAAAGCTGCGTTCCACAAGTCAACTAAGCTTCATCATCAAGGTTTTTACAAGTTATCTGGACATTCTGGGCTCTTATATTTACCACCCCAATTCCAATATGCTTACTACGGGCCAAATGGTAGACTAGATTGTCTAGTTTTGGAGTAGAGATATTATAAAATTACAAAGAAAAACAACCTACGACTAAAATTACAATATATTAACTTATTATGCACTGAAAAATGAACTTACAAGTGCTTCCGCCATTTCTGACAACGTCAACAAACACGCCACAAGTCATGAACTCGGAGCTTTCAGAAACCACGAGAGGGGGGGCATTCATGTGGCCTGAACTCGTAAACACGGTAAACACGACCCAATTTGAAGGCACCATTTATCTCTGTAACCTGTTCTGTGTTGGCAGAAGCAATCCACCTGTGACCCTGTCGCTAAGCAACCATGACAACAGATATTTTTTTCCTTAGAGCTGGAGTGATACTAAAAGTGCAAAGGAATTAGACGTCACTAGTATGCGGTTATCATATCAGGGCTAGTTCAGGTAGTGTGATTTGAGCTACCTGCTTTATAATTCATCTTTGTAAGGTAATGGGGTGGTGGGGGAGACAAACTCCCATTTACTCCCAGTTTAATTACTGTACATGTAAAACTGGTACAAATGGTCTCATGAAGGGGGGGTGGGGTTGTTGTGCTATTTTTGACATCAGGCTCCATGTGACGCACTTGGATGTAGGGATAAGAAGGAAGCCAGGACCTCTGCAGACAAAAAAGCACACACTCTAACCCACATCGAGGTTTACGAGCTGTTGCCAAACAGCTCGTGTGTGTCTGTGTGTGCGTGTGTTACAACAGCTGTAAGGCCATCAGCCATGGCTGATGCTGAGACAAAAGGACTCCCTCTCCTGTCAAAGGCCACACCAGAAGCCCAGGGCGTCCTTTGCTTCCTGTTTCTGTGTACAATCTGTGCAGCAAACAAAGAGAAGGGGGAGCAGGGTAGAGACAGGGGGAGGGAGGGATTTGCTCCAAAAAAAAACGTAACACGTAACACTCAAACAACACTTCCATTGTGCAAGCTCACAACATCTCCCGTAAAGAGCAGCAAACTCAACAGCTGTACCTCACGGTTTGTCTGGCAACATGTGCTCAGAGCGGAGCAGTTGGGCTTGTTTTTCCTCATTTTCATAATTTTTCTTTATCTATAATTTCACAACCGCCATGCCTGAACTCAAATTTCATGAGTAATTACCTGAAGTAATTACCCGATTGAATCAGTACACTGGACACATGTCAGGACATGTTGTTCAGCTGCTCGGCAGTAAGCCTCAGAACTAGAACAAAATACTCCAATACAACAACCTGTATTAATTAGATTTTATACCCAAAAAAAAGCAGCTGAAAACATCCTGATTAGACTCTAATACAAGTCATGCTTGACACAAAAACCTTGATTTAAGGACAACATCCAGCTAAAAGTTAAATAGTAGAGTTGAAATCAGGTACTTTCTTGCGCAGATTGAACCAGAGTGAAAAGGCTGGCTTGAAATTGTTCAATACAGTGCAGGAAATATACCAGTGCTACTTTCATTTTGTCCTGTATTACTCATTGTGCGGCTGTACTGAATAGTTTGAAGCTTTATTGGTAAATGAACTTGCATTTATACAGCACTTTTCTAGTCTTCTGATCACTCAAAGTGCTTTACACTACATGCCAACATTCACCCATTCACACACCCATTCACACACACACACTGATGGTGCTAATCTGCCCATCAGGATCTGATCCAAATTCTCATTCACCCACCGATGGAAAAGCCTTCGGGAGCAATTCATTCATAAGGTTGATATTCAAATTCTAAATCAACATTTGAATGCTACGCAGCTTCTTTTTTATTTGCATGTCAATTAATTGTGTTTAAAGCCAGTATTTGTGCACAGTTATAGATAAAAATTAGGATACACTAATATTATTAGTATTATACTATTTGCGCAGGATTGTTTCCGACTCTTATGATCCAAACCATTGACTTTATATAAAGATGGACGACATGACAGCTCCCCAAAAGTGAAGCCAAAACATCTTGATCGCCCCCTGGTGGCTGGCTGCAGTATAGGTCATAAATCCCAACCCCTCCACGTTAACGGATGAGACATGGATCAAACTAAAATGTCAAAGTACAAGCCAAATACATTTTTCCCAAAGATAATTTCTGTCATCTTAGGTAGTTCTTATTACGCTGATGTATGTTCAAGTGTTCATTTTTCTGTTAAGTTTGGTTTTAATTAGTTATTTGAGGCTATAAAAAGGGGGCGAAACGTCATGATTGACAGCTGCTCTGAGTGGAGTAGTCGCAGGAGTCTGTGTAATAGAACATGTGTCAATTTGATCATAAATGTAGTTGTAGTGATATTATGGTTAGTTGTAGCCCCCCTGATCACTATTGCACAGACTCTGGCTCCAGATTACATCAAAAACACAAAGTGGCAGCTCCTGTATCAAGTAGGGGTGGGACAAAAAAATAAATAAAAAATCAATTCACCTTTGTATCGTGATTTTTTAACGATTTTTTAAAAATGTCAGAATCGATATATTTGCTTAATTTCAGTCTATGCGGAGGTAAAACAAAGTTACTGCTTTTATTGTTGTCGTCAGAGTAACGTGACATCATAACCGTTCCGTACCCGTCACCAAAACAAACCAGCCGGCCGAAAGAAAGTAGAAACCAGTGGAGGGTCTGCATGGATACGACCTGCACCCTCACATTTTAAATCCAAAGTGGTAAACACTACACATACAGTAAAGTATGGAAACACTTTGGGTTTCACACATTACCAGAAAATACAGAGCTAGACATCGTGGCTAAGGCTGCATGCTATCTCTGTCATGGACAGGAAACATTATTGTATTGCGGTAACGTGCGGTCAAGCCAGCCGCCACTCACATCTCCGTGGTCAAAGTAATTGTTAGTTGTCAGTGCCATGTTACACTACATTTTAGCGTTTACCGTCATCCCGTAATTGTCACCTGTTAAGCAAAATAGTACAATTGAAACTGGCACAAGAACTGTGCCATGTGTGCAGGGGAAATAAGACACAAAAGATAGTTTTTTTTTTTTGGTTTTTTTTTTGTTATGTCTGAGATGCCATTTTCAAACTAAGGTGCAAGTTTAGCTGCAAACTCAAAAAGTAAAGGGCATGCTACAGCTATGCCTTTTCTGATGCAGTGGAGCTGCTACACTGGAGCAACACTGAGGGTGGCATCAATATTTAAGCACAACGCATTTATGCTTGGCTGCTCCGGACTGAATAAATCTGCCCTGTCGTCCCTCTACTGACTCGTCAATATGGACCTACAGCACACTTCTGCTGCCTGATCAAGGGCCCGTTACACTAGGACAGCGAAACATTCCTCTCCCTGCTTATAATGTCCCACCAAATACACTCAATTTTCTACTTGTGGAGCTCACCATCTCTGCCCCTATCCAGTTACATGAAGAACCTGAAGTGTTCAGGGGTCATCAGGGAAATGCAGAGGCACTCAGTCTCTTTAACTACCATGACAGTACACTGAATGACTCATTGATCGCTGCGAACATGTCCGCAGGCGACAGTCAATTGGTACAGTGGAATTTCCATTCCACATTTCGATCTGCGCGTGCGGTACAAAGAGGGAAAAACTCTTCAATGTTAGAGAGGATACAGTGGAAACGCCAGGGTCATCATGACCTTCAAACCACAACAAACCCACCAAATTTCATATTGCAAAAGCTATTTCCCAGATATTGAGCCAAACAGTGCTGCCTCTATGAATGTGAGCCAACCACAGCAGCTAATTAAATCCTGCCGTCTATCAGTTGATCGTGCATATCTGCTAACAGCAGTAATTTAGTGGTGATGAAACAGACTCGACTTCTGATACTAGTACTACATACTTGCCATGGGAGAACAATAGGAGCCCTCTTTCACAACCTTGAGAATATATGAGACCAGCTTTTCATCACAAACTACTTGATGGCTCGATACGGGAACGGCTCATCAGTTGCTTCGGAGATTTCCGAACAGGGAAGGGATATTGCTTTTCACCATTTTTCATTTACTATAAAACTGACCGGCGGGCAGTGATCTTGGGCAAAAGCATCCTGCTTATGTTGAGAACATACTGAACAACCTCTTGTTAATCCAGAATCCAGCTACGTTTTTATGACCTGTCCCAACTGAACCCTAGTCAACTTAACCTGACTGGTGCTGTACATGTGTCATGTGTTGCAAGTAGGGGTGTAACAATTCATCTACTACATCGATTTATATTCCTACGATCCAACTACATCGATAGGTTCGCGACAAGTTGTCCTTCACGGGGGACGTATATCGATCTAAAATCGATTTGCAAGGTAAATAATCGATTGTATTAATACTAAGACTTTACTCCTTGTATTTAAGCACGACAAACGTTATATGGATATAGTTTTCAGCACCTTTAATAGTAAAGAAATGTTAAATGTTGCTTCGTTTCCCTCTCCCTCTATATGACGTCATCGATGACAACAAAAAAAAGCACGGCTGATATAGAGAAAGAGCCAGACGAGCGAGAGATTCTCAAGCCGCGTTTGTCGTCCAGCGGGTGGAAACATTTTGGCTTTTGCATAAAAGGGAGATAAATCGCTCGCTGTTTGCTGAATATGCAAAGGCCAGATAATATACAACAGCAAAATGACCATTCTTTCCACGCACCTACTGCTCTACCGTTTATATTGAAAATGAGAACAGAAACATGTACTTAAACTACGGTGACCAGACGTCCCCGGTTTGTCCGGGATTGTCCCAGTTTCAAGCTGGGTGTCTAGAGTCCAGACAAATATCTGTAAAACACTCAAATGTCCCGGTTTTCAACAGTCACTACCGAATTGTCCCGGTTTTCACCACAATTAAAATAATGATAATATTATACTTAGATAGACGTTTCATGCTCTGCCCCACTCATTAATTAATTATGAGATAAGTATAAATATACAGAGAGCTAACACAGCGGACCCTGTAGATAAGCAAATATCAGATAACGGATGAAATAAACAAAAGTATAACTTTCTCTAGTGGGGTTTGGGTCTCAAATTTTTTGCGGTACCGGTCGGGTTCAGTTGGGCAGGGTCCTATGAAGGGGGAAAGGCCAGGTTTGGGTCTCAGTTTTGGATTGTGACTGACTGTAGAATCGTAAATCAACTAACTTTTTTGCATTTAGCCCCAGAAAACAAGCAGAACCCTGCTTCCTGCATCCTACAGTGTTGGATTGGATATTTGACTTCATCATGCACATGATAAACTACATACAAAATATCAAAAGCTTTGGAGGAGGCTGATGTCCTTGACCTTGACATCTAAAGATCTAACCTGTTCAAAGAAGCAGGCCCGGATAAACTGACTGAGTAAAACCAAGAAATCATTTTCACTTCTTGATAACTGAATAAACTTCACAACAGACCCAGACGTATACACACTAGTGCTGGCTGTGTTTTTTTCTACTCTCAATACAGCAGCAACATGCATAATCCATTGGGCGTTACATCACATCCTATTTATTGATTCCAGGCTAAATGGTCATACCATTTCCAGTATAACAGAATGGCTGAGGGCAGCATATGTTTTCTAGATTTGTATGCAAGTCTGCATCTATGGCACCACTTAGACCAATTAGAGCCCAACCAATACCGCCTTTTTAGGCCTTTAATCATTCAAAAATCCAAATATCTTTACGAGTTGCGACAAAAAATATAGACTGTGTCAGGATATATTACAGCTGAGCAATGAAGTCTGTATGAAATAGGATTGGGCAATATGGATAAAACCTTCTACCACAGTATATAAATTTCTTTTACTCCTATTGAGAAACTGTTTTTGTGTATTAAATAAAAAATAAAATAACCAGGAATTACTGTTGTTGGCTAATCCATGGAATTAAATACCTGAGTCAAAACAATTTGAACAATATATTTTCAATTTGTTTCCCACAATACAAGTGCTTACAATAGAAACCACAGTATAGATATTTATTGCTTTGTGGTTTAAAAATCATCATAATGACAATTATCAATTTCATCAGTACATTCCATTTCAAAAATTGTTTTTGTACTCTGAATAAAACATATTTTATAATGCGGTTAAATACATGATAAGGGTAAAATATGCATAAAATTAGAGCCGACAAAATATTTATTTAATTCAATTTCAATATCTGCATATATATAAAGTCATTCTGATGTATCTGTAATGGAGTCAAGGATACAGTGTCATAAATTTGAGCCCGATGTATCAGTTGGGCACTAAACGTAATAAATTGGTGCATACAATCTGCACATTTTAATCTGCAGTAGTTATTATTCAGACATGACTCTATAAATAATCCCTATTGTGCTGGTATTTCTACATTATGGCGATTTATAGCTGAGTTATGAAGACAGTTTGGAATGTCTTCTTGCATTTGGATCTGAAGTTGATTTTTGGTTCAATACTAACATGTACAGTACATTGTGATGGCTTCATATAAGCGATAATTCAAGTGCAGCCATATTCTAAAGAGATGTAGCCTATGTGCTGCTGTTAATTTCCTGACCATTTGTTTCTCCGAGTCATATCTCATGCTGGAATGTTAACATGGCATCCCAAACGATGGCCTTCCCTTGAACAGCCTGATATAACGGCTCACTAATTTAATAAACAGAAAACAAGGTCAGTGGGATCATCACTAGTAGGCTAACTGGAATAACTAAACGTGAGGTGAACAGAACAGAAAAGATCCAAGCCTATCTCACCCTCTTTTATCTCACTCCCGCGGTCCGAGTGAACAGGTAAAAATAGGTGAAACCACATCGCTGTGTCAATTACTGGAAGTGATGATAACCAAAAGAACGTGTGCAGCCTAAACAAATAATAATCATGATAATAAACAACAGGCTAAATACACACTTTGGCTTCTAAACTGCTCATTATTTACTAAAAATAATCACTTCTCACTCTGGCTTGGACTCATTGCTTTTCTAAATAACCTCAACATCCTGACAAACACTTGGACACAAAACAGTACCCATGACATGTTGATAAGAGGTGTCTTGTACGTTTTGTTACTTCCGTTGTTATGTTAAATCCAAACCGGTACAAAGAAGGGGCAAATACCAAAAAGAGGTATTTGTCATCAGTGCAAGAAGCAATTAGCACTTTGATATGCAACTTTTCAAAAGACACGAGACAACTAATGGAGCTCCATTTCCATTTTTATTACCACTTTGAGGACTTCTCGTAAGTTATTTTATTCATGCATTACAATCACGGGCTGCACGGAAGCTCCCTTGGCTCTATCTGCTATATCTAAATTCTCTGAAGTATCAGAGTCGTCACTGCATAGTTGTAATGCTCATTGAGCCGCTATGACTCATCCTCCTTCATCTCTATTAAATGCACACATACAACGTGGCAATGTTATATCTGGGTTTGTTTACCAAACCAGTACTTTTTAATACCTTACTTTCAGAAATAAAAACGTGTTTCCACAATACCCATTTTTCATTTAACAAAAGAAGTTCTGAATTGTTAAATGATGTCTAAACACAAGCTGCTGTACAAGAACTCACTTAAACATAAAATCCAGTCTACAATTGGCAAAATGTTGATATAAAATCAGGAGCCATCTTATCAAAGAACAAGTAAACAAGATTATGGATCTGACAAAACATCCTGTACAAGCTTTCAGTGCTTTTTCGAAACACTGTGCTATGGGTACTTCCTAAAAAAGTAGCAGCCCAGCCCTACACCCAACATGCAACTAAGACGCCTTAGCAGTTGTTCGAAGGTGCCTTTGATGGAGCTAGGCTAGCTTTGTTGGTGCTAAGCGAAGCAAAACAAGTCTCAAAGCTACCTCTGTACTGAACACACAAATAAAAGTGATACCCATCTTCTCATCTAACTTGCAGTAAGAAAACAAACAGGAATATTGTCCTGTGTGTCTAGGCATTATATTAAACATACTGTGGCGCAATCCCTGGTGAGACTCTGATAGAAATCCATTTTCAATATATATATATATATATATATATATACATATATATACATATATATATATATATATATATATATATATATATAACATATACTGTATCTGACACTGATACTGATATATCTGTGATATATTAGCTGATAACTTCAGAACAGAAAATGCCAAAGATGTGTTTGAGGTCATTTAGAAACCATTGCATATTTTATATTGTAAAATGTCCCACTCAATACGTACCATGGCTACGTTTCTTTAATAACCAAATTTAAGGGATTATTAAGAAAGATGTTTGTTTATGTGTGCGACAAACCATTCATGACATCTGAAAAGGGGGGCATGGCTTAAGTATAGGGGGCGAGGAGTTCGTTAAAGTACACAGCCTATAAAACCCTAAAAATGGGCGAAAATGGTGCATTGAATTAAAAAATGGCTGACTTCCTGTTGGGTTTTGGGTATACCTCCAAGAAGCTTTTTTGTGCGTCTCCACATGTTACATCTGCCTACCATATTTCATACATGTAGGTGAAACTGGAACGAGGGGCTCAATTTTTCCAACTTTGTAGGGGGCGCTAGCGAGCCATTTTTCAACATCCAAGACCGAGACCCTTAAAAAAACACTGCATCTGATAAGTGTGCAAAGTTTAACAACTTTTTGATGACATTAAGGCCATCAAAAATGTGATTCATTTTGTGAAAAAGAATAATTCCTACAGTTTCAATACAGTCCTCGCTGCCCTTATAACATACAAATATCAGTATCAGCCTCAAACATCCAATATCAGTCGGGCTCTCTAAAAACTTCTCAAACAAAGATCTGTGTTCTTTTATGGCAACTGACTTCATTACTTAACAGCTTAAAAGAACACAGTCAAACAGCTACATCCCCAGTGCCCCCTGATTCATGCTCTGATTAATGCTGTTATCCAGATTTATAATTATCTGCTTGATCAAAGGACTGTATTTCTAATTAAAAGAAGGCACTTGGGGATATAAAGTTAAAAAAAGGGCGCCACAGCTTACGCACTGCATTTCATGAATGTCTTCTATTCATAGTCTGGATGTTTACAGTACAGGCTTTGGAATAGCTCTCTATTCCAGAGTGAGTAACCAGTGCAAATTCATCGGGGCTATGATGTATTAGTCAGGTTACTGCTGCCAACAGTCACTTTGAAGTTTATCAAAATATAACCTTGACAATTAGGCCTACAGGCAACTCAGGGTCAGATAAAAACAAATCCAGTTCATTGCACTCTAGTAGAAATTACTCTTTAAAAATCACTTCCATGATGGGACATGATTGAAGCCAATCAATACAGTTCAAGTCACTGAACCAGCTGACAGATGCTTTTGACATATAACCAAGATTTGCCATGTTATGATTTGAGCATATCTTTTATGCTAAATGCAGTACCTTCCCATGTTGATAAGAGAATTGAATACTTGACAAATCATTTTGAATAAATAAAAAAAATGTGCAATTAATTTGCTATTAACTATGGACAATGATGCGATTAAATATTTGAATCGATTGACAGCCCCAATAAGAAGAAATTTAATGTTGAGGTAGAGCTCATTTTAACTACTTTGTATACTGGTGTATAGTTTAATCTGTAAAGCATCATATTTTGTTCACTAGTCACATTTTCTGTATGTTGAATCTGAATCTGCAAAGTATCCAGTAACTGTAGCTGTAATGAAGTAAAAAGTACAATATTTCCCTCTGAATTTACTACTTTTTACAGTATATATATATAGGCCTACTATAGGTTTCTTTTGATCTGGGCCTGAAGTGTAGTGCTCCAGCATACAATGATATTTTAGACAACAGTGTTCTTCAAACTTTGTGGCAACAGTTTGGGGAAGATCCCCTTCCTGTTTCAACATGGCAATGCCCCCCTCCATAAAGAAATGGTCTGGTCTACACACAGAGGTCAGATCTTAACCCCATCCAACACCTTTGGGATGAACAAGAATGTCAACTGTGAGCCAGGTCTGTCGGAGTTGGACCTCATTAATGCATGAATTATGTGGAAAATTTCAAGAGAGAAAAAAAACATCTAACAAACCATGACGTTTTCACAGCACACTACAGAATAGCCGCTTGTTAACAAAGGGTTTCCGTCAGTGTGCCATTCACAATAGAATCACGTGACCAATTACAACTGGCTCAAACTATTCCTTTAATAAGTGTAAGTAAACAAAAGCCATAGCATAGTCAGCGATAGCTTCAGCCTTAACACTTGAATCTGTGAATGCAGTCATGCAGGCTTGCCGTGACCCAGAAGGAGCATTCAAGGAAAAGCACATGTTGTTTCTGTCTGTACATGTTCACAGACTGCTAATATATTCGCACAACACATGAATGGAATGAAATGATGGCGTCTGTAGTATTACTGGATGAATGGAGGATGTGAGCACTTGATTTGATCATACTCTAGACATCATGGTGTGCAATTTCCTTGTTATTACCAAGAGTTATTAGTGGTATTATTATTAACAGTCATAATTAGGGCTGTCAAAGACGTTTTAATGGCACTATTGTCTTTAATGCATTAACGCAATTTGAGATTTTTAAGATTGTAGTGGGCTCAGTTTTAAAGCCAAATAACGCTCGCTAAATTTTGTCGAGGAAAAACTGGCTTGGGCATTTTCAAAAGGGTCCCTTGACCTCTGACCTCAAGATATGTGAATGAAATGGGTTCTATGGGTACCCAAGAGTCTCCCCTTTACAGACATGTCCACTTTATTATAATCACATGCAGTTTGGGGCAAGTCATAGTCAAGTCAGCATCTATCTATCTATCTATCTATATATATATATACATATATATATATATATATTAGGGCTGTCAAAGTTAACGCGATAATAACGTGTTAACGCAAATTCGTCACTCCACTAATTTCTTCAACACATTAAACGCAGTTTTAAAGCTAAAGCGAAGATGTGAACATAGTGGCATCATATTAAACTGGAAAACCTAAGGAATCCATTGGTACCAACCATGTCATACTAGTTTAACGCGAAGGAGGTTAAATAATGCTCTAAACTTGCGCTAAATTTTGACGAGGAAAAACTGGCATGGCCATTTTTAAAGGGGTCCCTTCTTGACCTCTGACCTCAAGATATGTGAATGAAAAAGGGTTCCATGGGTTTACCCTTTACAGACATGCCCGCTTTCAGACTCAGTTTTGGTCAAGTAGTCAAGTCAGCACATTGACAGCTGTTGTTGCCTGTTGGGCTTGAGTTTTTTATGATTTGATTTGAGCATATATTTTTTATGCTAAATGCAGTACCTGTGAGAGTTTCTGGGCAATAATTGTTATTGTTTTGTGTTGTTAATTTATTTTTAGGTTGTAACGGGCTTAGCTTTAAAGCTGGAGTGAAGATACTGGCATCATATGAAACTAGGAAGGGAGGAGGATAAATAGCGCTCCAACCTTACGCTAAATTTCAGCGAGGAAAAACTGGCATGGCCATTTTCAAAGGGGTCCCGTGACCTCTGACCTCAAATTAGGGTACCCACGAGTCTCCCCTTTACAGACATGCCCACTTTATGATAATCGCATGCAGTTTGGGGCAAGTCATAGTCAAGTCAGCACACTGACTTGACTGAGTGTGTCATATTATGATTTGAGCATATTATTTTATGCTAAATGCAGTACCTGTGAGGGTTTCTGGACAATATTTGTCATTGTTTTGGGTTGTTAATTGATTTCCAATAATAAATATATATATAAATTTGCATAAAGGAAGCATACTTGCTCACTCCCATGTTGATAAGAGTATTACATTTCCTGACAAATCTCCCTTTAAGGTGCATTTTGCAACAGATAAAAAATGTGCAATTAATATGCAATTAAATTTGTTTTGACGATTGACAGCCCAGGTTATAATCCTGTTTACTATGACTGTGTCAGTGCTCACTGCCATATTATGATATATACATGTATTTGCATAAAGGAAGCATATTTGCCCATTCCCATGTTATTGATAAGAGTATTAAATACTTGACAAATCTCCCCTTTAAAGTGCATTTTAAACAGATAAAAATGTGCAATTAAATTAGTTTTGACGACTGACAGCCCTAGTTATAATCCTGTTTACTATGCCTGTGTCAGTGCTTGTAGCCATGTGTGTGATGGACTCACCTTGTCCAACTCGTCGTGCAGCTCCGACAGGGTGGGTCTGATGAGTTTCTCCCCCAGCGGCGCTGCTGTCTGCCGGTAAAAATCGATGTTGGGCACGGCATCAATGGTGTTGTGGCCAAAAGTCCTCAGGTAATAGGTGTTGGTGTGGGTGTCGTAGTGGTAGTGATGCTGGCCCCCCGTGGACGAGTGCAAGCTGCTCTCGCTCATCACCGTGTCCCCGTTCTGGAGCCCCTCAGCCGGCAATGCGTCCGGAGACACGGGGCTCTCCGCTCCGCTTGGACTCTCCGCGAAGTTCACCACCCGAAACCGGCCTTTGGCTTCCTCTCCGCAGACACCTGGATCCGCTGGAGCCGCTGGAGCTGGACCCTCTGGAGGAGGCGCCGCGACGGGAGTGGCCTTGTCGCTGCTGCTGGATGGGACAGTGGTGGAGGCGTCGGAGCTCGGAGACTTATCGTCACCGGCGGTTGCGCCTGCTGCCTCGGCAACAAGGTCCACCTGGAAGCGGCTCTGGCTGGGCGTGGGACCGGGCGGCCTCGGCCCAGCATCGGGGGCTAGAAAATCAGTATCCATCGCGGCGCTATCTGCCGGGGCGGTGGAGGGAGGTGGTGTGGATGATGGCGCTGACATGGCACACCAAAATGAACCGTTAAAACAGTGTTAACACGTTATGGAGCCGCCACAAACTAACTGCCGAAAAGTAACGGAAAGCCCGGGAGTTGCCCCGGTGACAAGCACCCCAAATGACGTTCTATATACAGGGTGAAGAAGAAGCACGCGCTGCTCTCCCGGTTAGAGACGCGCGTGAAGAAGCGGTTGGTAGTAGCTAGCCTCGAAACATGAGGAACTTTACAGCTATTCTTCTTCTTCGTAAATCCAAACAAATACTCCCTGGTTACTTTCACTAGCTCGACCACCTCCTCGTCCACCTCCTCCACGTCTTTCCCCGTTTGTTCGGGTGGTAAAAGGATGCTGTTGTCGACCTTTACTGCAGCTTCTTCCTCCTCCCTTCAGACTCCCGGAGCTGCCCTCGCTGCTATTATACACACACTGCAGTCGGCATCACTGAAAGGGTGGGCTCCAACTAAAAAGAGGAGATCTCGCGAGATGTCATCGAATCGCATCTCTCTTAAGATCTCTCTCTTAAATCTCGCGAGAAGACATCATATTACACCCAAACAGTAGGCGTGACGTTATTAGGGCTGCTGTATGGAGGGAAGAGATGGGGGCCTGGAGGAGGAGGAGGAAGAGGAGGGTGAAACTGCACCAACAGGCCTACCAATACTTGTGCTTGCCTGTCTCTTTCTTTGTCTTCCTGTATGGCTTCACGTGGGTCGTCTGTGACAAGTTTTGCTGCCATATTGTGAGGTCTAAACAGTTAATAACATGGTGTTTTTTTTTTATATAGTTTGAGGATTGATTACCACTTCCCTTGTTGTAGAGGTATTGTAGCCGAGCCTTTTGGGGGAGTATGATTTGTTTCCCACACCTGTGCCCTAGGCTCTGGCGGCTAGGCCCCAGTACATTATGTTCACCTCTACAACTGAGCATAAACATATGTCACAGAAATTATATACACACATGGTCATACAGTATTTTTTTTTTTAATTATATTTTTATTTAATAAAAATAATATTATTCACAGATATTTAACATTTCACTTTTCTCCAACCCCCCACTGCCTAGACAAAATAACGTATAATAACATATCTAGGGAATGATGGTTAAAAAAAATAATTTTAAAAAATAATGTAAAATAAATAAATAAAATAAAATAAAAATAAATAAATAAAGAATAAACAAATGCCCCAGTACATTATGTTCACCTCTACAACTGAGCATAAAAATATGTCACAGAAATTGTATACACACATGGTCACACAGTATTAAGTAACATTTTTTTTTTAATAATATTTTTATTTTAGAAAAATAATATTATTCACAGATGTTTAACATTTCCCTTTTCTCCCACCCCCCACCGCATAGACTATAATAACATATCTACACAGGGAATGATGGTTCAAAATTAAGTAATAAGATTAAAATATATATATATATAATAATAATGTAAATAATCAAAAGCAAAATAAATAAATAAAATAAAAATAATAAAATAAAAATAAATAAATAAAAATTAAAAGTATATAGGCTTATTTAACACCAGTTTTTAACACTACATTCTATAAATAGATAGATAGATAGATAGATAGATAGATAGATAGATAGATAAATAGATAGATAGATAGATAGATAGATAGATAGATAGATAGATAGATAGATAGATAGACATAGGGCCTATATATATATATATACGTATATATACATGGTTAAAAAAGTAATTTCAAAATTATTATTTTTAAATTTGTATATATATATATATATATAAACATATATTTTATATTATATATATTTTGTTTTAATATATTATATATATACTGTTTATATTATATATATATTTGGTGGCTGAAGGGCATTGTTGAAAAAAGTATTCATATGTTTTACTAAGTGAAAGTAGCAATACAAAATTAAAGAAAGCTCAATTACAAGTGAACATCCTGCATTCAAACTATTAAGTAAAAGCACAGAAGTATTATTTACAGATTGTACTTAAAGCATCAAAAGCATTTTTGCAGAAAAAATAGTGTTATGTTGATATGTTATTATCTCCTCCAGGTGTAAAGGGAACCCTCCTTGAATGGGAGCAGACGGGTTTCAGCATCTGGTGGGAAAGCCTGAAACCAGAAGAGCTGTTTAACTAGATATTTACATAATCACACTGTAGACTGTAGTTTTGGCTATATAGTGTAGTTTGTTTACGCTAGCCTATTACAATACAACTTAATTCTCCATCATCAGCTTGGCTCCACTTTGTTCCCATTTGAATCATTGTAATCAGGTTTGGCCGTTTTAAGGGTAAATTAAATTAGACCATGGATAGCTTAGTGACCTAATATGCATGGAACAACTTGTAACAAAGGGTTTTAATATAAATTATGATGACATACAAATTAGCTGAATCCTCTTACACCCCTATTATTATCTTAGGAGAGGGTGAAAAACTAGGCTGAGAGCAGCTGAAAGACAGCTTTTCTGGGCCGAGGGCCAACTTTAAGGCTAAACAAGCTCAAAATTACAGGTTTATTCCAAACTCAGAAGGTCTACTTATTGTTGGGTATCGCTTTTGTCAAAATAAAGTATATTAGGGGCAGAATAACTGTTAAAGGCATATTTTGTCATCAGGGATCTTTACATAAAAGAAACAGTGCCTGTTGCTCTTTAAACAATGTCGACTAGAGAGTTTACGCAGCTGTGAATATTTGTTGTGTCAACATATTAGTTATGATGTCATATGACCGAGGGAGTGTGTGTTATTAAGTATTTTCGAATGAGAATGAATAAAATCTGGTTATTGATGATAACGATACGACGATTGATATTTAAAAAATCAAATATTGATATCATGTTAATAATATACATCCAGCACCTCTTGAATAATTTCCCTTTCTTTCCGTTCTTGCTTTGTCTCCCTCCCCCAACAGTTAAACTTGTATTTTGAGTGTAAATCTTTTGCCAAAAAAGAGACAAAATGCACACTAAACAAAGTTAAAGATCCATATATTTTAACAATTACATATGTAATCACTTTATTCACGCACATTGCACTTTACTCTCACATACATTTCTTTTTACCACCTTTTTTTCTTGTTTTTTTTGGTGTACTTGACTTTCACTTCCAGCTTAACCAGAAGTACACCACTGGAATAGCTTTTCTCTACAGTGATGCTATTTGGGTCATTCTGCTGATACATAAAAATACATATACAGTAACTCAATGTATTTATTGCAGTAGGCTATAGTAGCCTACATCTAAAAGCCAAAAACAGGGAAGCCCTGAGAGGCAAATGAGAAAAATAAAATTCTGGTGATCCAAGTCTGATTTAAAAAAAATTCTCCCCTGTGTTTATGACATCTGTTTTCACAGATGATAAAAGAAACTTAGAAAAACAACAGATGCAACAACAGATTCATGCTTAAAATATAAACAATTTATGTCAATTAAACACTGGGGTTAAAGCAGGAAAGTCAGTGGGCCTAAATTAGTCTGCATTGATCTAAGAATGAATGTGAGTGATTCTTACAATCTGCTCTCCACAGCTGCTTTATAGGCTACTGCATGAACAGCTCATTCAGTTCATGAAAACTGAAGGCAGCAGGACACATATGTTGGTAAATTTGTGTGAGAAGCGCTGCGCCAGAGCACATTGACATTACGCACGGCCGTTCACTGTGTTTACCTTCATTAAATTGCTTGAAAACTACACCAGGCTGCTACAGTATAATACAGACCTCTACACACATCAGACTGTCCGGTTATAACTCTGTATTCTGCTTTTTGTATGTATGAAGGAGATGTCGGTTACTAGGGCGAGTCCCATGTTGTAGCCTTGAAATACATAGCAGTGCAAACGCTATTGTGGAACATTAATTACTAAACTATCTTGCGTATGTCTTTGGGTGCAGATTTGTGGTGATGTGTGAGTTGAGTTAATGTCGTGAAGGTCTGAACCATCAACACAAGGTTTCCGTTTACTGAGCGGTCGTTATCACGTTTAACTGGGCTTGGCACAGCTGTTTCACAGCTATGAGAGCAGTGATGTGACTGGCTGACAGGGTATTAAATAATCACCAGCACGTCTTCCTGCTTTACATACATGAACCAAAATAGAAGGGCGCGTGGAGAGACGCCCACACAATACTACCACCTTGTGCTTGACATCATTATTCACATTTCAACAGAGGGTGCAAAATATTAAAGCTGCAGTGGGTAGAAATGGAGCAAATATGATTAAAACAAAGTTATTTCTTCTTGCAGGTGCCATTAGGAGCACCTGAGGACACAGAGGCACATGTTTTTTATTCAGATTACCTGTCTCATGCACTACTGTCAGGATATAGTGACCGTGAAAATAACTTTTTCTTAAAAATATCTGCTGCAATTCTACGTACTGCAGCTTTAAGTCATAAACAGGAGAGAAAACAATTCAGATCGGACTTATAAAATGGATCACTAGAAAAAAAATTCAAACTTACCCCTCAGGGCTTCCGTAAAAAGCAAGAGTATGAGAGATAAATGTATGTCTGTAGGAGGAAAAATACAGGAAATATTTATATTTGCTCAAATACAACTCAAGTAGAACATGATGACACAGCAGTAGAATTAATGCTGCTCCATGGCATCCTCCATCAGGTCTAAAGTTTCCTATGGTCTGGCTGGCTGGCTGCCTGTACTGCAGCAGGGTGTCATGCTGATAATAACACAGTGACAGGCTTTGCTATATCATTTCACAGCAGTGTGGAAGGTCAGACCCCCCAGAAATCTGGGGTCTCATTAACTGGGAGGACTGCTAATCCAGTTAATGCCGGATATCATTACTGTGAAACACACTCACTCAGTTCTCTGCTGCTCTCGCTGCCTCTACACTGTAACACACAAGTCTATTTCATTTGGATAGTCCAAGGCATCCAATATGCTGTATCACAAACTCTTCGGTTACACTTTACGAGAAGGAACACAAAATTGTCAGTAGTTAAAAGCCTATTCTCATTCCAGTGCACTCCTCTTTAAAGACTCCCTTACATGCTTTTGAATTAACACATGGATCAAGAAGATGCAGAGAAGACCTTGAAGAACCTGCTTGGCCCGGTCGCTTTGAGTGACAGTCGGGTGCCTTTTCAGGTGACCAGCCGCTAGCTGTCTGCCCACCTTAACTCCACCAACAATCCACCTCTTTGCCCATGTTTGGATTAGCCGGGAGTTTTCAGAAACCTATGGGTTTTACGAAGACTACGTCCATATTTTATACAGTCTATGTGTGGTTCATAAGTGTACTTGGTACCAGAGCATCCCTTGGCCAAAGATTGATGATAGACTTTGTGGTCATATCATCAGATCTGCGGCCATATGTCTTGGACACTCAGTGGAAGAGAGGAGCAGAGTTGTCAACTGATCACCACCTGGTGGTGAGTTGGATCAGATGGCGGGGGAGGCTGCCAGACAGACCTGGGAAACCCAAATGTGTATTGCGGGGGAACTGGGCACGTCTGGCTGAGGCTCACGTCTGCCATTCTTGCCAACTTTGAGAACTCAAAAAAAAAAAGGATTTGTAAACCAGAGCAGGAGGTAATTCCCCAGAAAAATTTGAGTTTCAGAGACTTTGTTTCCTGCATTCTGGTGACATTTAAAGAATGAAAATGGTAAAATATCAAGTAAACTACAACGGCATTTTTATGTTAATTAGCTTATTTTAATTTTACTTTTAATTCTCAGGAAAGAAAATGGAATGATTCGCCCCTCTGGCGTGAACTTGTGTGAATCTCTGGCATAAATTAATATTCATCAGTTTTCATTCATTCATAATTTTTTTGCCCCTGCTTGAGTTTTTCTTCTTCTTAATACTTTCCATTTCTCTCCTTCTCCGTCTCACTGAAGGCCCTTTCAGTCACAACATGACAACAGCACCACTGCACTCCAAAACCCCCTGGTTTGCACCACGCCATGATGGCAAAACCCAACTTCTGGCACTGCATGCTGTGATGTGAACCCAGCGGCGAGCGCAGCTCAAACCGCTGTGTAGTAATCAGGAGGGTTGGCAAGTATGCTGTCCGCGAGGTCTTCAACTTCCACCTCCAGAAGAATTTCATGTGCATCATGGGGGAGGTCGGGGAAACGTAATCTGAGTGGGTCATGTTCAAAACCATTGTCGAAACAGCAGCTGGGAGTTGGGCTCGGAAGGTTGTCGGTGCCTTTCGTATGTATAAATGGAAAAATAGGAGACTGAGTAAACTGTATGAACTACAAAATGTGAAACACCAATTTAGTCCTTCAGTATGACTCATCTGTGCAGCCGTCTGTGTGATATACAGTATGTGGACAAAATAACAGAAACACAACCAATGGTAAATGGTAATTGGATTTACATTTATATGGTGCCTTTCTAGTCGAACCACGATATTCATTTTAGTGGACAACCACTCTGATCTGCTGAACCACAGCCGCTTGGCATTATGTGCCAAACAGAACAACTCTTTTAGGAGGGGTTCACATGCAGACCCTCAGCCTCACTGACTGAAACATGACACTAAAATATTCCACCTGCCGGTGTCGTTTCAACAGTCCAACACACACTCACCAAAACTACATACCATACAGCAAGTTATTGCACACATGCAAACGTGTAATGAGGGGAGTGATTTTTCACAAAGACAGGCCACAGTGGAGCAAAGAGCAGAGAGCTGTGTAAATACTTGCTATTCCTGCACCCACATATTTCAAAAACGAAAGTGATGAGTGCAATTTTATCATAAGTGATAGCAATGATGGTCAAAATGACAAAAATGAGGATGTAGGGTTTTAAATGTTGGCCAAAATATCTGCCAAGGTTAGTCCACCCTCTTCCTCATCCTGCTCCGTCCTCTCTCAGTTCACCGTAAGATGAGAAGTGTGCCGCAGGTTTTGACCCCCTGGGATATTTCTGTTGTGACCGCGTCTAACTCAACGGGTCTACAGGTCAACAGGACCTCTGCAGTGTCAATCACAAGATACTGGTACAAGCTTCATGACCTTCAGTGTCAGTTTGCAGAGACGTGTTAAATTACCACATATCCTGGGAATGTCTGCGGTATGTTTCAAGCAAGGTTTAAGAAAATAGAACCACCTCTGGTTATTTCATTGGGCTCTCATTTCTGACACTCACTGTAGAATTGTACCCCCATATAATATGGGAATACGGGTTACCGGGGTCTCCATTACAAGCCATCCGGTCCATGTATAACCAAAGTGAGAGCTGCATCCGTATACTCGGCACAAAGTCAAACACTTTTCTGGTGGTTGTTGGCCTCCGCCAGGGTTATCGGGGAATGTCTGGTTTGGGGATCTCAGAATTGGGTCACTGCTCTTTGCAGATGATGTGGTTCTGTTGGCTTCATCAGAGCGTGACCTTCAGCACGCACTGCGGCGGTTGCAGCCGAGTGTGAAGCAGTCGGGATGAGAGTCAGTGCCTCAAAGTCTGAGGCCATTGTTCTCTGCCAGAAAAAATTGGTAGATTGCACCCTCCAGGTGGGGAGTGAGTCACTGCCCCAAGCGAGGGAGTTAAAGTATCTCGGGGTCTTGTTCACGAGTGAGGGGAAATGGAGCAGGAGATGGACAGGACCGTTGTCGTGACGAGGGAGCTGAGCCGGAAGGCAAAGCTCTCGATTTACCAGTCAATCTACATTCCAAACCTCACCTGTGGTCATAAGCTTTGGGTAGTGACCGAAAGAATGAGATCGCGGATACAAGCGGCCGAAATGAGTTTCCTCCGTAGGATGGCTGGGCTCAGCCTTAGAGATAAGGTGAGGAGCTCAGACATCCGGAGGAAGCTCGGAGTAGAGCCGCTGCTTCTTCGCGTCGAAAGGGGTCAGCTGAAGTGGTTCGGGCATCTGATCAGAATGCCTCGTGGACGCCTCTCTTTGGAGGTTTTTCGGGCCCCAGGGTAGACCCAGAACACGCTGGAGAGATTATATATCTCGTCTGGCCTGGGAACGCCTCGGGGTCCCCCAGGAAGAGCTGGAAAACGTTGCTGGGGAGGGACGTCTGGAATAACCTGCTAATCCTGCCTCCCCCGAGACCCGGCCCAGGATAAGCGGAAGAAAATGGATGGATGGACGGATGGATGAAAATGGACTGTAGAATTGTGAGGATAAACCGTGGATGGTGCACTTTTGCCCATCATGTTCACTCAGTGCGGATTGATTTCCTTAATTTCCATGTAAGGAAACCAATCAAAAGAGCACAGAATGGGAAAGGAGGCTGGTTTAATTATTCTTTTCACTAGAGATATTTAGTTGTATCTGACAAGACCATGACCACAAACTATACATTCACATACATTACCAACCTTTCAAATAAACTGTCTTGCATCTGTTTGTGATCTTTTTTTGCATGTCTTTATAGTCATTTTGAATCTTTTTCCTCCAACCAAACACACCTGGCAAATTTTGAAATGAAAGTAATAACATCCCAGCAGAGCGTTATGTTGCATGGTGGTGTGGTGGAGTTTATGTATCATCAGTGTTTCGTTTGTTTTGACCATATCTGTGGCATTTCAGTTAACAGGGTAGTGTGACTTTCACCGAGGACGACTTCACTCCTCCTGTCAACATCTGAACGCAGCTCATTCCCTGCAAGGTGACTGCTGAAGCTGCGGCGAGACAGCGGCCAAACTGTGGGGAAGATTTTGAATGACTATGCGTGTATTATTTTTAATGGACTTTCTATGGAGAGAAATCTGTCTAAAATTATAGATATATTTTGACACTTTTTTAACATCCTCTAATCAACAAATGCATGTGTTTAGGTGTTTGGTGTAAAACTGGGACATCTCACAGATTACATCCACACTTGTCAGGTGATTTATTGATACAAACTCAACAATGTGTAAACAAATGTAAGAAGCATTTCACCATTTCATTTTTTATTTTTATTAAAATTTGACATTATTCTGCTTTATTGTTGAAGTTTGGTTATATTTAAGCGTAAAATTGTCAAGTCAGGTGCTATTTTTGTGGATAGGTGCATGCATTTGTGATCACCATATTTTTTTGTTTGTTTCAAATTGTCATATATGTTTCATGCGTGTCATGAAAATCAAACACTGTGTTTCTGCAATAGTTGATTAGTGCAGCGAGTCCTACCTCTTACCTCTCTGTAGATACACTGACAAACACAAAACAACCGGGTTGCCATCACAGACAGCATGCAGGTGGCAATATTTTTCTATGCACTCGGAGGTTCTGAGCAGATGCAAAACGCAGTATAATGCAGTATAGGGGGTATCACTTCATTTTACAGGTCCGCAAATTTCAAATTACTGTCAAATTACCCCAATATTTACCTCAAAATTGATAAAAAATTACTTTATTATAAACATTATTTAATAATGATATGCTAAAATAGAATATAATGGTTAAAATAGAGCCCTTAGGCTTGAGAAGCGGCTGTGCGCTGCTCTTCATCGGAGGTGGAAAACTAATAGAATACACTTCTGATTCAGCACAAATCTCACCATTGTGTGATTTATTGTCTACACAGATCTAACCTGGTAGCTAATGTAATGATTCAGGGAGTTTTTTAAGAAATTTCAAATAAGTTATTTGCTAATTATTATCTATTTACCAGCAGTCATGGAAATAAAGCATTACGAATAACTTTGTATTCTTTTCCTGGAAATGTATTCAATATATTACCAGCTATTTATTACTGCTTGTTGGGAAATAGCGGAATATAATTATTAAATAATATTTATAATAGATATAAAATAATAATAATAAAAGTCCAGAGTCAAGTGCCAAGTCAGGACAACCAAACAAATTAATTTTCGATAAATTTGAGGTAAATATCGGGGTAATTTGGCAGTAATTCCAAAGAAATTTCAAATAGGTTACTTGCTAATTATCACCTAATTACCATGAAATTGGCAGAGCTGTAAAATGAAGTGTTACCGTATAGAGTAGGCCTACATGTGATAAGACATCAGAATGCATTGAATTGGACTAAATAGAATATTTATAGACAACCACATTCATGTACAGTAGCCAATGTCAGAGTGGTTATCTATTTCTGGAGGGAGACGAAAAGGTTCAGCCTGAAGTGTCACTACGACCTCTCAGAACAGTGTAAGACTATTAGCACATAGTTGATCCAGGGAGGCAGCAACAAATTCCCAGAAGGTATTGCAACTCAGGTCTATGAGACGCTGAATAAAAAAAAAATTGATGTAGTTCAAAGAGACTCATTCAGCATGGCTCTGGGGCAAAAAACAGCTGTGGTCTCCTATTGGCCACCGCCCATGTTTGTGACAATTTTCTTGTAAATAAACAAAGTTAGTTTACATACAAAGTTTCTCACCAAAACAAAATGGGCCTTGTGGAAAAAAATCTTTTTGTTGAAGAAAACTTCACTCAAATCAAAGAAAATAATCTTTACTTAAAGCTGGGGGAGGCAGTTTATTTTTGGTGTTATTCAGCCGATTAGACTGTTGTCAGGCTATTAAATAGGCGTTATCAGTCGCTATAAGCCCCATAGATGTGGGTCAATAGGGGCATACTACAGCCACTAGTAGGTTTTATCATCTATTCACATGGTAGATCACCGAAAGAAGGTACAAAAGTACACGACAGCGACCCCTAGCAACCGTAGTAATTATGACAGGAGCAGAAGTGGAAGTAAGGTGCTGTAGTATAGACAGTGTGAAACAGCGTGAGAAAGCCGTGGAGGTCGGGTACGATGGATGGGACACAAAACACAGAGTTTTCACCCAGGAGACCGGAGTTTGCATCCCGTCTGAAACCAACAATGTGTAGCTGTCTTTGTGTTTGTTGTTATTCTAACCCAAAACACTATGTTTTCCCTAAACTATATAGTGTTTTTTGTTGCATAAACCTAAAAAAGTTGTAGTTTTGTTGCCTAAATCTAAAGAAGTTGTAGTTTTCTTGCCTAAACCTAAAGAAGTTGTAGTTTTATTACCTAAACCTAATGAAGTTGTAGTTTTGTTGCCTAAATCTAAAGAAGTTGTAGTTTTCTTGCCTAAACCTAAAGAAGTTGTAGTTTTGTTGCCTAAACCTAAAGAAGCCTTGTTTGTGTTCAAATCATGACGTTTCATTCAGTTTTACATGTTAGAACGTGTTGCCTTTAAGTTTCACTTTCACTTTTACAACGTAACCGTGTATTGCATGCAATACACAATGTTCTTGAAGCTGATAAAAAGCTTCATTAGCATCAGTTTCACATGAAACAAAGCAGAATGACTGAAAGGAGAAAAAAAACACTTTTCAGCCCACAGTGTTCAAACCAAGCTTCTCTCTCTGTAAGTGTGACCTCTCACAACGCTGCAGTAGAAAGCTCTTTCAGCCAGGTTTGAGAGTCATTAACACACAGAGAACGTTATTGACCAACAAATCAGGACATTAAAGGGTCACCGCTACCGTGACGACAGGCCGAGTGGAAAGTTTCTCCTACATACCCCGTACACACTGCTGCTTGTTGTCAGCTTACACACACGGCAGCACGACCAGCATTTATCATTGCAGCTGGAGCATGGAGCGTTCAGATCAGCGGCTGAACTTTGAATCACAGTAAACATTATGGATGTCAATATTGATGGTGCCCTATAGAGGTTCAAATGTCAAGAAGGGCTCGTGAAGGCATATTCCATCCCAGTAGACGTTAGTCAGTGTTCAGTGTGAGGAGGAGCTGCAGGACATCCTGAGACTGCTCTCAGACCAGTCTAATGTCACTTAGACAGTCAGATCTCATTTTAAGCTTTTAAAGATAACGACCTTACCCCCCATGCTATCTGTATAATTATAAGGTAGGAACTGTCTCTCACTAATCAACATCTGCTCTGCTCCCATGCTCTCGCTCAACTATGACCCCTATCTCTGAAATGAGAAAAATTTATTATTAACATTATTTAGCTAATTTTAGAGATGAGGAATCAATTGGTACCAACCATGTCATACTAGGAAGCTAATTAACGCTCCAAACTTGCATTAAATTTTGGCGAGGAAAAACTGGCATGGTCATTTTCAAAGGGGTCCCTTGACCTCTGACCTCAAGATATGTGACTGAAAATTGGTTTTATGGGTACCCACGAGTCTCCCCTTTACAGACATGCCCACTTTATGATAATCACATGCAGTTTGGGCAATATACAGTATGATAAGCTTATTAAATACAATTATTTCCGGATATTAAACCAGTGGCTCAACCTTTTTTTGGAGCTTCATATCTTTTTTCAAATGAGTTGATATCACATTTCCCTCTAGAGGTACTCAGTTCTGTTCACGGTCCACAGAGGTCAAATAATCCAATATTTCACGGAAAAAAAGTCCAAAAGATTAAATACAGATTGGACATCAGATTTGTTTCTTCTTTTCAACCTCATTAATCATCTCATCCCCTCAGATTTATCTTGTGACCCTTTGGAGGGGCTGGAGGCTTTATACTAGCTCCACCTTGAATAGCACCAGTATTAACAATGTACTATAATAATGTCATATACATATATGATATCAGGACCTTTTTTAAAAACCCATTTTTATAAAAAAGCTTTTTTAACTCCGTAAGGCAACAGCTTGGTGCACCTTTTCCCACACCTTATACTGTCCTCTTTTGGCATATATATTGATAAAGTACCACTGGTTACAGGTTTTAGTTTTCTCATTATTTGGTCTTTATGTTTTGTTCTTTTATTGTTGTTTTTATTTTGTCTGTGTTTCATTGTATCTGTGCAAGCACTTTGTTACTATGTTTAGAAAGGTGCTATACAAGTAAAGATTATTATTATTATTATTATTTACTTGTAATGGTGTACTTTTACATTGTGGTACTGTTACTTAAATATCTCTATGTTTTCCACAGGTCCACCAGGGGTTTGGTGCCATCTGCTGTTTAAAATCAGCGTGACAACTGTACTGTAATCTAGTTGTGAGCACATACTGGCAACAGAATAATCTTTAAGTGGTTATGGGTATATTTATGAGCATTATACATTTATAATTCAGTCTAAATATAGCTATAATTACCACTGGTGAGAAATAACGAGGTACATTTGCTCAAATACTGCACTGAAGTAAAGGTTTTCATTTTATGCTATTTGTAGACCACTTTACAGAAGGAAATGTACTTTTTACTCCATTGTATTTATCTGGCAGCTTTAGTAAATGAATAATAAAGACCCTAACCCTAACCCTAACCCTAACCCTAACCCTAACCCTAACCCTAACCCTAACCCTAACCCTAACCCTAACCCTAACCCTAACCCTAACCCTAACCCTAACCCTAACCCTAACCCTAACCCTAACCCTAACCCTAACCCTAACCCTAACCCTAACCCTAACCCTAACCCTAACCCTAACCCTAACCCTAACCCTAACCCTAACCCTAACCCTAACCCTAACCCTAACCCTAACCCTAACCCTAACCCTAACCCTAACCCTAACCCTAACCCTAACCCTAACCCTAACCCTAACCCTAACCCTAACCCTAACCCTAACCCTAACCCTAACCCTAACCCTAACCCTAACCCTAACCCTAACCCTAACCCTAACCCTAACCCTAACCCTAACCCTAACCCTAACCCTAACCCTAACCCTAACCCTAACCCTAACCCTAACCCTAACCCTAACCCTAACCCTAACCCTAACCCTAACCCTAACCCTAACCCTAACCCTAACCCTAACCCTAACCCTAACCCTAACCCTAACCCTAACCCTAACCCTAACCCTAACCCTAACCCTAACCCTAACCCTAACCCTAACCCTAACCCTAACCCTAACCCTAACCCTAACCCTAACCCTAACCCTAACCCTAACCCTAACCCTAACCCTAACCCTAACCCTAACCCTAACCCTAACCCTAACCCTAACCCTAACCCTAACCCTAACCCTAACCCTAACCCTAACCCTAACCCTAACCCTAACCCTAACCCTAACCCTAACCCTAACCCTAACCCTAACCCTAACCCTAACCCTAACCCTAACCCTAACCCTAACCCTAACCCTAACCCTAACCCTAACCCTAACCCTAACCCTAACCCTAACCCTAACCCTAACCCTAACCCTAACCCTAACCCTAACCCTAACCCTAACCCTAACCCTAACCCTAACCCTAACCCTAACCCTAACCCTAACCCTAACCCTAACCCTAACCCTAACCCTAACCCTAACCCTAACCCTAACCCTAACCCTAACCCTAACCCTAACCCTAACCCTAACCCTAACCCTAACCCTAACCCTAACCCTAACCCTAACCCTAACCCTAACCCTAACCCTAACCCTAACCCTAACCCTAACCCTAACCCTAACCCTAACCCTAACCCTAACCCTAACCCTAACCCTAACCCTAACCCTAACCCTAACCCTAACCCTAACCCTAACCCTAACCCTAACCCTAACCCTAACCCTAACCCTAACCCTAACCCTAACCCTAACCCTAACCCTAACCCTAACCCTAACCCTAACCCTAACCCTAACCCTAACCCTAACCCTAACCCTAACCCTAACCCTAACCCTAACCCTAACCCTAACCCTAACCCTAACCCTAACCCTAACCCTAACCCTAACCCTAACCCTAACCCTAACCCTAACCCTAACCCTAACCCTAACCCTAACCCTAACCCTAACCCTAACCCTAACCCTAACCCTAACCCTAACCCTAACCCTAACCCTAACCCTAACCCTAACCCTAACCCTAACCCTAACCCTAACCCTAACCCTAACCCTAACCCTAACCCTAACCCTAACCCTAACCCTAACCCTAACCCTAACCCTAACCCTAACCCTAACCCTAACCCTAACCCTAACCCTAACCCTAACCCTAACCCTAACCCTAACCCTAACCCTAACCCTAACCCTAACCCTAACCCTAACCCTAACCCTAACCCTAACCCTAACCCTAACCCTAACCCTAACCCTAACCCTAACCCTAACCCTAACCCTAACCCTAACCCTAACCCTAACCCTAACCCTAACCCTAACCCTAACCCTAACCCTAACCCTAACCCTAACCCTAACCCTAACCCTAACCCTAACCCTAACCCTAACCCTAACCCTAACCCTAACCCTAACCCTAACCCTAACCCTAACCCTAACCCTAACCCTAACCCTAACCCTAACCCTAACCCTAACCCTAACCCTAACCCTAACCCTAACCCTAACCCTAACCCTAACCCTAACCCTAACCCTAACCCTAACCCTAACCCTAACCCTAACCCTAACCCTAACCCTAACCCTAACCCTAACCCTAACCCTAACCCTAACCCTAACCCTAACCCTAACCCTAACCCTAACCCTAACCCTAACCCTAACCCTAACCCTAACCCTAACCCTAACCCTAACCCTAACCCTAACCCTAACCCTAACCCTAACCCTAACCCTAACCCTAACCCTAACCCTAACCCTAACCCTAACCCTAACCCTAACCCTAACCCTAACCCTAACCCTAACCCTAACCCTAACCCTAACCCTAACCCTAACCCTAACCCTAACCCTAACCCTAACCCTAACCCTAACCCTAACCCTAACCCTAACCCTAACCCTAACCCTAACCCTAACCCTAACCCTAACCCTAACCCTAACCCTAACCCTAACCCTAACCCTAACCCTAACCCTAACCCTAACCCTAACCCTAACCCTAACCCTAACCCTAACCCTAACCCTAACCCTAACCCTAACCCTAACCCTAACCCTAACCCTAACCCTAACCCTAACCCTAACCCTAACCCTAACCCTAACCCTAACCCTAACCCTAACCCTAACCCTAACCCTAACCCTAACCCTAACCCTAACCCTAACCCTAACCCTAACCCTAACCCTAACCCTAACCCTAACCCTAACCCTAACCCTAACCCTAACCCTAACCCTAACCCTAACCCTAACCCTAACCCTAACCCTAACCCTAACCCTAACCCTAACCCTAACCCTAACCCTAACCCTAACCCTAACCCTAACCCTAACCCTAACCCTAACCCTAACCCTAACCCTAACCCTAACCCTAACCCTAACCCTAACCCTAACCCTAACCCTAACCCTAACCCTAACCCTAACCCTAACCCTAACCCTAACCCTAACCCTAACCCTAACCCTAACCCTAACCCTAACCCTAACCCTAACCCTAACCCTAACCCTAACCCTAACCCTAACCCTAACCCTAACCCTAACCCTAACCCTAACCCTAACCCTAACCCTAACCCTAACCCTAACCCTAACCCTAACCCTAACCCTAACCCTAACCCTAACCCTAACCCTAACCCTAACCCTAACCCTAACCCTAACCCTAACCCTAACCCTAACCCTAACCCTAACCCTAACCCTAACCCTAACCCTAACCCTAACCCTAACCCTAACCCTAACCCTAACCCTAACCCTAACCCTAACCCTAACCCTAACCCTAACCCTAACCCTAACCCTAACCCTAACCCTAACCCTAACCCTAACCCTAACCCTAACCCTAACCCTAACCCTAACACCCTAACCCTAACCCTAACCCTAACCCTAACCCTAACCCTAACCCTAACCCTAACCCTAACCCTAACCCTAACCCTAACCCTAACCCTAACCCTAACCCTAACCCTAACCCTAACCCTAACCCTAACCCTAACCCTAACCCTAACCCTAACCCTAACCCTAACCCTAACCCTAACCCTAACCCTAACCCTAACCCTAACCCTAACCCTAACCCTAACCCTAACCCTAACCCTAACCCTAACCCTAACCCTAACCCTAACCCTAACCCTAACCCTAACCCTAACCCTAACCCTAACCCTAACCCTAACCCTAACCCTAACCCTAACCCTAACCCTAACCCTAACCCTAACCCTAACCCTAACCCTAACCCTAACCCTAACCCTAACCCTAACCCTAACCCTAACCCTAACCCTAACCCTAACCCTAACCCTAACCCTAACCCTAACCCTAACCCTAACCCTAACCCTAACCCTAACCCTAACCCTAACCCTAACCCTAACCCTAACCCTAACCCTAACCCTAACCCTAACCCTAACCCTAACCCTAACCCTAACCCTAACCCTAACCCTAACCCTAACCCTAACCCTAACCCTAACCCTAACCCTAACCCTAACCCTAACCCTAACCCTAACCCTAACCCTAACCCTAACCCTAACCCTAACCCTAACCCTAACCCTAACCCTAACCCTAACCCTAACCCTAACCCTAACCCTAACCCTAACCCTAACCCTAACCCTAACCCTAACCCTAACCCTAACCCTAACCCTAACCCTAACCCTAACCCTAACCCTAACCCTAACCCTAACCCTAACCCTAACCCTAACCCTAACCCTAACCCTAACCCTAACCCTAACCCTAACCCTAACCCTAACCCTAACCCTAACCCTAACCCTAACCCTAACCCTAACCCTAACCCTAACCCTAACCCTAACCCTAACCCTAACCCTAACCCTAACCCTAACCCTAACCCTAACCCTAACCCTAACCCTAACCCTAACCCTAACCCTAACCCTAACCCTAAACCCTAACCCTAACCCTAACCCTAACCCTAACCCTAACCCTAACCCTAACCCTAACCCTAACCCTAACCCTAACCCTAACCCTAACCCTAACCCTAACCCTAACCCTAACCCTAACCCTAACCCTAACCCTAACCCTAACCCTAACCCTAACCCTAACCCTAACCCTAACCCTAACCCTAACCCTAACCCTAACCCTAACCCTAACCCTAACCCTAACCCTAACCCTAACCCTAACCCTAACCCTAACCCTAACCCTAACCCTAACCCTAACCCTAACCCTAACCCTAACCCTAACCCTAACCCTAACCCTAACCCTAACCCTAACCCTAACCCTAACCCTAACCCTAACCCTAACCCTAACCCTAACCCTAACCCTAACCCTAACCCTAACCCTAACCCTAACCCTAACCCTAACCCTAACCCTAACCCTAACCCTAACCCTAACCCTAACCCTAACCCTAACCCTAACCCTAACCCTAACCCTAACCCTAACCCTAACCCTAACCCTAACCCTAACCCTAACCCTAACCCTAACCCTAACCCTAACCCTAACCCTAACCCTAACCCTAACCCTAACCCTAACCCTAACCCTAACCCTAACCCTAACCCTAACCCTAACCCTAACCCTAACCCTAACCCTAACCCTAACCCTAACCCTAACCCTAACCCTAACCCTAACCCTAACCCTAACCCTAACCCTAACCCTAACCCTAACCCTAACCCTAACCCTAACCCTAACCCTAACCCTAACCCTAACCCTAACCCTAACCCTAACCCTAACCCTAACCCTAACCCTAACCCTAACCCTAACCCTAACCCTAACCCTAACCCTAACCCTAACCCTAACCCTAACCCTAACCCTAACCCTAACCCTAACCCTAACCCTAACCCTAACCCTAACCCTAACCCTAACCCTAACCCTAACCCTAACCCTAACCCTAACCCTAACCCTAACCCTAACCCTAACCCTAACCCTAACCCTAACCCTAACCCTAACCCTAACCCTAACCCTAACCCTAACCCTAACCCTAACCCTAACCCTAACCCTAACCCTAACCCTAACCCTAACCCTAACCCTAACCCTAACCCTAACCCTAACCCTAACCCTAACCCTAACCCTAACCCTAACCCTAACCCTAACCCTAACCCTAACCCTAACCCTAACCCTAACCCTAACCCTAACCCTAACCCTAACCCTAACCCTAACCCTAACCCTAACCCTAACCCTAACCCTAACCCTAACCCTAACCCTAACCCTAACCCTAACCCTAACCCTAACCCTAACCCTAACCCTAACCCTAACCCTAACCCTAACCCTAACCCTAACCCTAACCCTAACCCTAACCCTAACCCTAACCCTAACCCTAACCCTAACCCTAACCCTAACCCTAACCCTAACCCTAACCCTAACCCTAACCCTAACCCTAACCCTAACCCTAACCCTAACCCTAACCCTAACCCTAACCCTAACCCTAACCCTAACCCTAACCCTAACCCTAACCCTAACCCTAACCCTAACCCTAACCCTAACCCTAACCCTAACCCTAACCCTAACCCTAACCCTAACCCTAACCCTAACCCTAACCCTAACCCTAACCCTAACCCTAACCCTAACCCTAACCCTAACCCTAACCCTAACCCTAACCCTAACCCTAACCCTAACCCTAACCCTAACCCTAACCCTAACCCTAACCCTAACCCTAACCCTAACCCTAACCCTAACCCTAACCCTAACCCTAACCCTAACCCTAACCCTAACCCTAACCCTAACCCTAACCCTAACCCTAACCCTAACCCTAACCCTAACCCTAACCCTAACCCTAACCCTAACCCTAACCCTAACCCTAACCCTAACCCTAACCCTAACCCTAACCCTAACCCTAACCCTAACCCTAACCCTAACCCTAACCCTAACCCTAACCCTAACCCTAACCCTAACCCTAACCCTAACCCTAACCCTAACCCTAACCCTAACCCTAACCCTAACCCTAACCCTAACCCTAACCCTAACCCTAACCCTAACCCTAACCCTAACCCTAACCCTAACCCTAACCCTAACCCTAACCCTAACCCTAACCCTAACCCTAACCCTAACCCTAACCCTAACCCTAACCCTAACCCTAACCCTAACCCTAACCCTAACCCTAACCCTAACCCTAACCCTAACCCTAACCCTAACCCTAACCCTAACCCTAACCCTAACCCTAACCCTAACCCTAACCCTAACCCTAACCCTAACCCTAACCCTAACCCTAACCCTAACCCTAACCCTAACCCTAACCCTAACCCTAACCCTAACCCTAACCCTAACCCTAACCCTAACCCTAACCCTAACCCTAACCCTAACCCTAACCCTAACCCTAACCCTAACCCTAACCCTAACCCTAACCCTAACCCTAACCCTAACCCTAACCCTAACCCTAACCCTAACCCTAACCCTAACCCTAACCCTAACCCTAACCCTAACCCTAACCCTAACCCTAACCCTAACCCTAACCCTAACCCTAACCCTAACCCTAACCCTAACCCTAACCCTAACCCTAACCCTAACCCTAACCCTAACCCTAACCCTAACCCTAACCCTAACCCTAACCCTAACCCTAACCCTAACCCTAACCCTAACCCTAACCCTAACCCTAACCCTAACCCTAACCCTAACCCTAACCCTAACCCTAACCCTAACCCTAACCCTAACCCTAACCCTAACCCTAACCCTAACCCTAACCCTAACCCTAACCCTAACCCTAACCCTAACCCTAACCCTAACCCTAACCCTAACCCTAACCCTAACCCTAACCCTAACCCTAACCCTAACCCTAACCCTAACCCTAACCCTAACCCTAACCCTAACCCTAACCCTAACCCTAACCCTAACCCTAACCCTAACCCTAACCCTAACCCTAACCCTAACCCTAACCCTAACCCTAACCCTAACCCTAACCCTAACCCTAAACCCTAACCCTAACCCTAACCCTAACCCTAACCCTAACCCTAACCCTAACCCTAACCCTAACCCTAACCCTAACCCTAACCCTAACCCTAACCCTAACCCTAACCCTAACCCTAACCCTAACCCTAACCCTAACCCTAACCCTAACCCTAACCCTAACCCTAACCCTAACCCTAACCCTAACCCTAACCCTAACCCTAACCCTAACCCTAACCCTAACCCTAACCCTAACCCTAACCCTAACCCTAACCCTAACCCTAACCCTAACCCTAACCCTAACCCTAACCCTAACCCTAACCCTAACCCTAACCCTAACCCTAACCCTAACCCTAACCCTAACCCTAACCCTAACCCTAACCCTAACCCTAACCCTAACCCTAACCCTAACCCTAACCCTAACCCTAACCCTAACCCTAACCCTAACCCTAACCCTAACCCTAACCCTAACCCTAACCCTAACCCTAACCCTAACCCTAACCCTAACCCTAACCCTAACCCTAACCCTAACCCTAACCCTAACCCTAACCCTAACCCTAACCCTAACCCTAACCCTAACCCTAACCCTAACCCTAACCCTAACCCTAACCCTAACCCTAACCCTAACCCTAACCCTAACCCTAACCCTAACCCTAACCCTAACCCTAACCCTAACCCTAACCCTAACCCTAACCCTAACCCTAACCCTAACCCTAACCCTAACCCTAACCCTAACCCTAACCCTAACCCTAACCCTAACCCTAACCCTAACCCTAACCCTAACCCTAACCCTAACCCTAACCCTAACCCTAACCCTAACCCTAACCCTAACCCTAACCCTAACCCTAACCCTAACCCTAACCCTAACCCTAACCCTAACCCTAACCCTAACCCTAACCCTAACCCTAACCCTAACCCTAACCCTAACCCTAACCCTAACCCTAACCCTAACCCTAACCCTAACCCTAACCCTAACCCTAACCCTAACCCTAACCCTAACCCTAACCCTAACCCTAACCCTAACCCTAACCCTAACCCTAACCCTAACCCTAACCCTAACCCTAACCCTAACCCTAACCTAACCCTAACCCTAACCCTAACCCTAACCCTAACCCTAACCCTAACCCTAACCCTAACCCTAACCCTAACCCTAACCCTAACCCTAACCCTAACCCTAACCCTAACCCTAACCCTAACCCTAACCCTAACCCTAACCCTAACCCTAACCCTAACCCTAACCCTAACCCTAACCCTAACCCTAACCCTAACCCTAACCCTAACCCTAACCCTAACCCTAACCCTAACCCTAACCCTAACCCTAACCCTAACCCTAACCCTAACCCTAACCCTAACCCTAACCCTAACCCTAACCCTAACCCTAACCCTAACCCTAACCCTAACCCTAACCCTAACCCTAACCCTAACCCTAACCCTAACCCTAACCCTAACCCTAACCCTAACCCTAACCCTAACCCTAACCCTAACCCTAACCCTAACCCTAACCCCTAACCCTACCCTAACCCTAACCCTAACCCCTAACCCTAACCCTAACCCTAACCCTAACCCTAACCCTAACCCTAACCCTAACCCTAACCCTAACCCTAACCCTAACCCTAACCCTAACCCTAACCCTAACCCTAACCCTAACCCTAACCCTAACCCTAACCCTAACCCTAACCCTAACCCTAACCCTAACCCTAACCCTAACCCTAACCCTAACCCTAACCCTAACCCTAACCCTAACCCTAACCCTAACCCTAACCCTAACCCTAACCCTAACCCTAACCCTAACCCTAACCCTAACCCTAACCCTAACCCTAACCCTAACCCTAACCCTAACCCTAACCCTAACCCTAACCCTAACCCTAACCCTAACCCTAACCCTAACCCTAACCCTAACCCTAACCCTAACCCTAACCCTAACCCTAACCCTAACCCTAACCCTAACCCTAACCCTAACCCTAACCCTAACCCTAACCCTAACCCTAACCCTAACCCTAACCCTAACCCTAACCCTAACCCTAACCCTAACCCTAACCCTAACCCTAACCCTAACCCTAACCCTAACCCTAACCCTAACCCTAACCCTAACCCTAACCCTAACCCTAACCCTAACCCTAACCCTAACCCTAACCCTAACCCTAACCCTAACCCTAACCCTAACCCTAACCCTAACCCTAACCCTAACCCTAACCCTAACCCCTAACCCTAACCCTATTATTAAAGATTAAAAAAAAAAATGCAATACATTATTATACAATAAAATAATGTAAAGTAGTTCAAATTAGCCCCAACTCGTCTTGCTACAACAAACATGCTGCTCACTTATAAACAAGTACAGTTACTCAAGCACTTACTTACTTAAGTACAAATTAAAAGGTACTTGTACTTAAGAATTTCCTTTATACTTCTATTCCACTACATCTCAGAGGAAAATATTGTGCTTTCTAATCCACTACATTTATTTGACAGCTATTGTTACTGGTCACGTTTCTTGTTAAAGGGGACGTATCATCCTCATTTTCAGGTTCATACTTGTATTTAGGGTTTCTACTAGAACATGTTTACATACTTTAATGTTTAAGAAAACCTTTATTTTCCTCATGCTGTCTGTCTGAATATGCCTGTATTTCCCCTCTGTCTGAAACGCTCCGTTTTAGTACATTTCAACGGAATTGCAACAGAATTGCGTTGCTAGGCAACAGCTTGGATCCATGTTTACTTCCTGTCAGCTGATGTTATTCACATACAATGCAACAGGAAATAAACTGGGACGCATTTAGAATGTTTACGTTTAAAAAACTTTGAAATGGTCTAAATATTGTATATTTGTGACATCACAAATGGACAGAAATCCTGACGGCTTGTTTCAAAATGCAGAGTTTCTGAATACGGGCTGTGTGTATTTCTCTGTGGATTGAGCGTTTCAATACTTTCACAGTATTTATATAGAACTTAAACCTGCTTTATAATAAAAAAAACATGAAAATCTCACTTTTTTACAATATTGGACCTTTAAGTAAGCGTGTAATAAGCGGGATAATGTACAGCGAGCGGATCATTGTTGTGAAATAAACCATTCTGTGCATGAAAGGTGCTATATAAATAAAGTTCATTCATTCATTCAGTCACTGTTAAGTGTTTATTTTCTAGAATATTACAAATATTGTCTTTCATCTCAGTTATAGTCATATAACTGTGCTAATATACTGAAATTAGCTGTTGATATAAATCACTTAGACACTCTGAAGTTGGTGGAAAAAAAAACAAGCTTATTGTGGTTGATGTTTCTAATCCCCTGCACATATTGTAAAGGTTCAGTTAAGACCTTTTACGTTAGTGGACTTCTTAGTAAACATGTGACCCAGGAAAGTTCCCCGAGCATGAAACATGTCTATAAATACAATTTATCAACACATGTGAATTAATAATAAAAAGACAAAAAAGGAATAGAAATTAAAATAAATAAATCACGGAATCAGAACTTTCACAGAATTGAAAAAAAAACATTTGATAGGCTAAACATCTGGGCACTTTTGGTCTTTTCATATTCAAAATCCCTCTCCACCAAGACAATCTACAATTATTTTTGTTTCATAAATAATATGAATTGAACAAACACATACAATGTGCGCCGTGATTGGTCCACATAAAATATATATATATAAATTTGTTGATCTTGTTTGAAAAAATTCACAAAGACATTTTAAGCAGTTCGACAGGTGTCAGAAAAATTGCTATCTGTGAACCATTTATTTTTGTTTGTAAGTTCCAAACCACATCTGTGAATCTTCTTTTTCAATACACTATAATATTTTATACCCCATTAATTTATCCTTTAGCACTGAATGTAATTAAGGCATTTTAAGGGGACTATCAATTGTCAGTTTACCCTCTTAATCCATGCAAAAAGACCATTAAAAACCACTTCATATATTACAGTTCATTCATTTAACATTATTAATGTATCCATAAATCTGAGTAAACCTATTAAATACTGAAGAAGAATCCTTCATTTGCATCTGAAAATATTTTAGAACGTAAACCAACCTTAAAAACACCTTAAACATACTATTAATGAAGAGAAAAGCCCATTAAAATCTACTGAATTAATTTATTACGGGCTTTTATTTACGGTGTTTTCATCAAATGGATGGATAAATGAAGGGCTTTCTGGTTACAGTAACGAACACATTGTTTCAGTCGAGGGTGCGGGTTGTTGTTTCACAGTGATACGTTCAGGTTCATATTATTTATCCAATGTTTTGTGAACTGGTCACGCACATACGATCAACTCACGATCCTCTTATTCACTAACTAGACGACCTCAGTGAATCATCGAACATGATTGTAGACTCACTGGCAAGAGCTCATTTCTATCCCTCTTTGCTCATTGCTCCGAGCTGCGTCACCACATCCGTTGAGAGTTCTATAGCTTACGATCTCCGGCGAGGATGCTCTGGTAGATACTGTCTGTTAGAGGAATGTAGTTCTGCTGCTGGTAGTCCAACACGTAGAGGAGATCAGAGATTGTTAAAGGGTTGAAGCCGCTCTGGACCAGCTGGAACTTCTGCTGCTTGAAGGTGCTCGTCATTTCCATGAACTCCTGAAGGGGAAAAAACAACAGCTGATCACCACTAATTCTGATAATTGGTTAGTTTTCTAGAATATTTTTTTAACAATAGACTTTTGGTTAACATTTGAAAACATCGGGTTATTGGAAGTTAATTCATTAAACCTCTGAGACCCGCAATCCCAACTGGCTTTAGTAGGTTCAGTTTTAGGGCTAGAGTGAAGACACAAATATCACATGAAACTAGAAAACTTAAGGAATCCATTGGTATCAACCATGTCCTGAAGGAGGTTAAATAACGCTCCAAAGTTGGGCTAAATTTTAGCGAGGAAAAACCGACATGGCCATTTTCAAAGGGGTCCCTTGACCTCTGACCTCTAGATATGTGAATGAAAATGGGTTCTATGGGTACCCATGAGTCTCCCCTTTACAGACATGCCCACTTTATGATAATCACATGCAGTTTTTTTCATGCAGTATAAATGTGATATTTTCTCTTATTCTAAAATGGTGTGTTAGAATATTTCTGCATACTGGGGTCCCTTAACAGTCTTGAATTAAATAAATTGGGTGTCACTGTAAAGCTGAGACTCTTGTGGATCCAATGAACCCAACTGTATTCATGTGTGATGATGTTAGTCCCCATAGTAATAAAATATCGAGTGTCAAAGTTAAGAAAAGGGCAAAAAAAAAAAGCAAATGGAAGTTTGAACATGTTTTTTTCCCCATTGTAAAGACACATACCTGGTACCTCTTCACACTTTTCTTTTGTCCAAAAATTGGGCTACTGCCTCTTTGCTCCTTTCACTTCTTTACCCTGTATTTTTTCTTTTTTGAGCCCCTGATTTTTGGCAAGGCATTTTAGCTAATGAGGCTGCAGGACCGGGGTCATCTGTACCCTTTGACCTCATCCGAATGCCAGGCCTGCCTGTGTTCAGTGATGTCAAATAATCCCTCTTTTCAACTGTTAACTGAACACTCATCAACATAATGCAGACACAGTAATTAGTCTCTGCTCGTTACCTGAAGCCTTATGAAGAGTGGACGAGCGTACGCTGGGATTTCCTTCATCACATGCTCAAACAGTTTCTTCCCATCGAATGTGAGTTCTGGTCTCACAATCATGGCAGCCATACCTGCTCTGCCCTCGAACCCTGTGGACAACATGGTTCAGTGTCATCACTCTCCAGCTCAGTGTTGTTCATTATCAGGAATAATACTTGAAATAGCATGGCTCACTTAGCTGGAAATTATTGCAATAATAAAGTTAGTACACGTTGCATTATTCTGAAAACACTTAAATGCTTTGTAATTGTGTTGCTTATGGAGATGAGCAGTATTTGGAGAGCAGAGGTAGACATGTAAACATACCTGGTATTTCCACCCCATACACATTGACTTCTTGGATAAAATCCACCTGCCCGAGAATCTCCGTTACCTCCGTCGTTGCTACGTTTTCACCCTTCCACCTGAAATCAGGGGAACAAGATGATGATTAACACTGCAGGTGTTGTTTCTTTGGTTGTTTACATGTGTCCTGAATATAAAACATTTAGCATTTTAAAAAGGAAATGTATTTGTGAATCTCAATGGATTCCTGTGGATCCTTTTGAGACTTTTGTGTCTCACAGAAAATTCACAAGTGTATGGAAGAGCCAGCGCTCTCCAGTAGATGGCAGCACTGCAACAAAAGAAGCCTTCACTCCAACCCAGTAAACATTAGTCCAAAGGTACCAATCTCAGTAATATATCCATGGATACTTCCTGACCCTCTCAGGCCTACAGGGGTTCCCTGCCTGCGCAGCGCCTCAGTGTTTTTGCACCCCGCAAGCCGAATGAACCATAAACTCTACATATACAGTCTATGGTATGACCGTAAAAACTATTTGGAGAACATCTGGCTGACCCGACGCACTGCCTTTACTCGTCATGTTCACTAAGTTATGGACCAACCTGCATCCTATTTTCACCTGTTTTTGTGTCTCTTACAATACGACACTTCTATTAACAATCTGAACTTATCAGTGGCAAAAACGAGCACTTTTAGTGGACGTACACGGACACATCTTTCAACTCCCCACCTCTGGTTTCTATTGCAGACTTTCTGTTATACATGTGTGGTCTTCAAGTCTGATGACATCATTCTTTAAAGGTTGTAGTGTATGGTTCGTACTAGGGATGCATCAAGTTATGCATATGATATCAGGCCGATACTGACGCAAATAGCTGACTCAAATAGCTGGATCGGATATTGTTGACAAAGTGGCCGATCTATTAAATTCAATTCTATGTTTATATACTATATATATTATATAGTGGAATTTTAATTCCTGTTTAAGTTTTGACCAATATGTTGCTGCATTAAAACACTTGAATTGTTATTCCTGTTAATTTTAAAGAGTTTTTTGCCAAGTTATTGGTGTACGATTTATTATTTTAATAATAAATAACAATTTAATAAAATATATCTGTGTATTTATTTTTTTAATTTTGTTTTAAAAAGTTAAGAAAACAACGTTTAAGTCAAGCCTGATGTTGCCTTACACATAAAAGAATGATCCCAGCATACAGCTTATTGATTAAACACTGGTAACGGATCGATACTCGGTATCGGCAGATACCAAAAGCCAAGGTATCGCTATCGGTATCGGGACTGAAAAAGTCGGATCTGTGCATCCGTAGTTCGTACATCTTATCCAACTGTACCTGAAGGTGTCTCCCACTCTGTCTCTGAAATAGATGAAGCCGTCCTGGTCTTCAGACATGAGGTCGCCCGTGTTAAAGTAGGCGTCTTCCTTCACGAACACATTTCGAATTAGCTTCTTTTCAGTCAGCTGCTTGCTTCCGGCGTAGCCAAAGAACGGACTGGTGGCGCTCACCTTGGACAGTAAAAGCCCCGTCTCACCTAAGAAGAAAAAAATGGGACAGAAAGTTTAAAATCAAAACAAAACACTTTTCAGGTGAAGTCAACTTTCAAAGAAAAAAAATTCTAAAAAGACAATTGCACTCTTACCTTTTTCCACTCGCTGACAGAAACCATGCACATCTTTCACTAGTTCATCTTTCTCCATGTCGTACTTTATCAGATCATACTTGAACAGGAGCTACACAAAAAAAAATAAGAGAAATGTAGAGTAAGAGAAAAATATAATGTTCAAGCCAAGATATCGCTATCGGTATCAGGACTGAAAAAGTTGGATCGGTGCATCCCTAGTATTTACAGGCTTTCCTCGGGTCTAAGAATAACATTTTACTACATGTTACAGAACTGAGGATTAGGATATTTATTTTTAGAACTTTTATAACGGGGCGAGACGGCTCTAAAAATAGCGGCGGTCAGAGATTAGAGCTAAATACATGTTGTAACTCTGTTGTAACTGATTATCTGCTCCACAGACGAGCATTAATGAGGCTAATACCTCCCTCATCCACAGGAAAGCCACTTCACTGGTCATCCTCCGTAATCACTACAACTAATAATTCAGGTTGACATTCTTTATCCTACCTCTTTCCAAGTTTCAGCAGCAACATCGTTAATGCCCTGGCTGGTGTTTCTATTATTTTGTCAACCACAAGATATCATAAACACACCTGACTATTGTACTACAATTTATTGTAATTATAATAAATTACTGTTATATTGAGCCCCAAATGGACAAAATAAACTTGACCATGATGCGTTGTAGAACATCATATTGTGTTATATTAATAAAATATAAATGAGCTGATATGAGATGTACTGTATGATTTTGGCATAAAAGTTAGTCACAGTTTCTTTTTCTTTCTGTATTGTGCATAAAACAATATGATGAGATACGGATGATCAAAACTAGAACTAGAAAATGCATTTCCTGCTGAAGATGCATGGAAATGCTGGCAATTAATTGCAAAGCGTTGCTGAAAATACGGAAATGAATTGTAGAACTTGAGTTGAAAGCTGAACTGCATGACCCCAAAAAAAGCTAAGAGCTTAAATACACTGCTAGGAAAGCAGGAAGCTAAACTGTAGTACTGTCAAAAGTGGAAGTTGAAATTAATTAACTCGTTAAGACAGAAAATAGTTTTTGGATGGAGTGAACCTTTAAAACTGTGAGTCGTTAAACAGAAAGTAGTATTTGGCTGGAATAAACTTTTAGAATTGTAAGTACGTAGACAGAAAGTAGTATTTTGGACGAATTATAAGTCATTAGACAGAGGGTTATAGTGCAGTAGTAGTAGTAGTAGTAGTAGTAGCAGTAGGAGCAGCAGCAGGAGCAATATTATAAGTAATAGTAGTAATAGCAGCAGCAGCAGCAGCAACAGCAGTAGTAGTAGTAGTAATAGTAGTAGTAGTAGTAGCAGCAGAAGGAGCAGCAGCAGGAGCAATATTATAAGTAATAGTAGTAGTAGCAGCAGCAGCAGCAGTAGTAGTAGTAGTAATAGTAGTAGTAGTAGTAGCAGCAGAAGGAGCAATATTATAAGTAATAGTAGTAATAGCAGCAGCAGCAGCAGCAGCAGCAGTAGTAGTAGTAGTAGTAGTAGTAGTAGTAGTAGTAGCAGAAGGAGCAGCAGCAGCAGCAGCAGCAGCAGCAGCAGCAGCAGTTGTAGTAGTAGTAGTAGTAGTAGCAGTAGGAGCAGCAGCAGGAGCAATATTATAAGTAATAGTAGTAGTAGCAGCAGCAGCAGCAACAGCAGTAGTAGTAGTAGTAGTAGCAGCAGCAGCAGTAGTAGTAGCAAAAGGAGCAGCAGCAGGAGCAATATTAGAAGTAATAGTAGTAGCAGCAGCAGCAGCAGCAGCAGCAGCAGTAGTAGTATGCTGAAGCAACAATCCCACAAAAATAGGATTTGTTGTTCATTTGTGATGTTTTTAAGTTTGCTAACTCAAAAGCGGAGAAAAGAGGACAACGTGGACAATTTAATTTGTCTTCACTTGGATTACTCTCGCAGGTTACAACTATATAGCTTTATAATCATGGATTTTGTTGAAGATATGGTCTGAAAAAAAAAAAAATTCTGGACTGTGGAATGTGTGCATTATATTCTGTATCTGGTTTATATTATATTTATTGATATAAACCCATGCAGGCTGGGCGCATTTCTATGCATGACAAAATAATAACTTCACAATCATCTGTAATAAAACATAAAGATATAATAAAATACACAATATTGTAATGTATTTCATTATATTGTAAGGTGTATGAACACCTCTCGTGTATTGTTATATAGGACTACCACAAGTATTCATGATACGGTGTCCACGCCATGTCGAACCCGTTGACCTCTTACCGATCCCTATAATGGAAGACATTTGTTACATCCTGGATAATACATGACCTGGCAGATCTCCTCTAAGCTGCTTACCCCTCCTCCCACCACTCACTCCAGTTTACTCAGCTAACCAGGTGCACAAGGTTAGTGGTCAACTTCACAGTGGTGGTCTAGCACACTGCCTCTACCGTAAGATGTGCCCAATTAGCAATAATGCCTGGAGAGTGGACACACCTCTTCAACACAGCCATACACCTGGGTTGCCATCACGTTTGAAAGTAGATTTACATAACGCATTGAAGTGACGGGGATTCTTTTATCTGGTCACCTGTAAAGCACTTTGAATTGCTGATGTGTATGAATTGTGCTATATAGTAAATAAATTGACTTGATAAATCCTCACCTGCTGGCAGCTGAAAAAGTGTGCTTTTAGTGGTACTGAGTAACTTAGAAATTAATATAATTCTGGATTAATGCATGACATCAAATCACTGGTTGCTGCAGTTATTTATCCTTATTGTACACTTTAAGGTCAGTGACGCATATAATAGCTTTAACCCTCTGAGACTCCGCAATCCTGATCGACTTTGCTGTCTGTCTGAGACTGTAGCAGGTTCAGTTTTAGAGCTATATTGGGAGGAAGGAGGTTAAATAACGCTCCAGATTTGGGCTAAATTTTGGCAAGGAAAAACTGGCATGGCCATTTTCAAAGGGGTCCCTTGAACTCTGACCTCAACCTAAGTTTTCTGAATGCGGTATAAATGTGTTAATAATTGTTTGAATATTTCTGCATACTGGGGTCCCTAAACAGTCTTTGAATTACATAAATTGTGTATCACTGTAAAGCTGAGACTCTTGTGGATCCAATGAGCCCAACTGTATTCATGTGTGATAATGTTGGTCCTCATAGGAGCCATTTCATTGTAGTGAGACCATTTTTTTAAACTTTACAGCCACAAACTCGGGACCCGAGACCTCTGGCATTCAGAGGATGGATGGCTTCCCTAGGTAGATTGACAATAAGGTTGTGTGGAATTCATCCCCTCTTCACATCTTGCAGACCTCACACCTTCAGGTTACCGAGTACTCACCCTGTAGAAGAAATTGGAGCGTCCCACAGTTCCAATCTTGCCGATGTGGTTCATGAAACACAGGTTTCCTTCAGTGGAGCCGTACACCTCGCGCATCTTAACGTCTCCAAAGCGATTCTGGAACTCCCGCCAGACGTCCTGCCGCAGTCCGTTCCCGACTCCCATCCGCACCTTGTGAACTTTATCCTCCTCTCTCTGACGGAGGGAGAAGGACGTGATGACGTTAGCAAAATAGTCAACTGATAATTTCTCAAGTAAACACATGTTGTCATTGAGCTGACACAACGGAATACATAGACAAAGGTCAGTCATGCAACAAGCTTTCAAACTGCAGCTCTCGAGAAAAGCAAATGTTTGTGTCACAAACAAAGAAATACACTGCAATGCATTTACTTGCAGTTTGTTTAGAAAATGTAGACTAGAATGCCCCAGGGCCCCTATAGAAATCCTGTTAGTGGTATTTTGGTTGCACATTACAGAACAAATTTGCAATTAAATTGACACACTTTGAGCAACTACTCTGTCAGCATTATAACAGAAGAAGAAGAAGGAAGGTTACGATATTGTAACCCTAGTTCTATAAGCACAGGCGGAACCCTCTACGGGTACAACTGTACAATCAACAGTCCTGCACTCCTGATCAAATAAAAACACCTTTGGACAAACGTCTGCTTGCCGGGTGTGTTTGTGTCCTCTGTGATGAGTGCTCTGGTATTTGTCATGTTTGCTCATTTGGTCGGTCACTGTGCATAATGACAGCACACAAGCAGTAATTGGTACTCACCCTTGTGTGCACACATTGACCTCATGAAAAAGGTGCTTATGCGCTGTACGTGTTCGCCTCTTTAATTTGCCAATCAGTAGTGAGTGGTGTGACAGTGTCGAGGCCAGCCTTCCGCCCACAAAGCCAAATAACAGAGAGGGAAAGTGGACAAAGAGGACTTTGAGTCCGGCCTCAAGAAGGGATGAGCTCTTCCCCTCGCACTGTGTGTTTGCGTGCATGTCTACGTGTTCCCCATGGGAGGACGCAAACATCATAAAACAAAGGCCTGCTTGTCTTTCTGCCACAGTTGAGCACAACTTTGCTTGAATGATTCACAAGTAGCAGTGATTATGAAGGACTCTGCCTACTGTATGAAGCATTGATGCTTTTTTTCCGTTGCTCTACTCTAATTTACTCGCTCCGCCATCCATGAAGTGGCAACGTATGTTGACTATCTGGACCTGTTTTGTATCCTGGTGTGTAGATAACAAGGTAAATGTGAATAACATGATGGCAAGTCATGTTGAGATATTAACAGCAAGTATAGAATAGAAAGTATAGGATTGAAGAAAGCTTTAAAGTACTTTGAAGATCGATGGTTTGAGTGTAAGTCCATCAGAATCAAGGCAAAGCACTTCCTTTTAAACTTCAAATTCACATTCAACAATAACACAGAAATAATTATTCTGAAAACAAAGGAATTTACAATTTGTTCTATAGTGTTTAACCACCTGAAAATAAGAGTAGTTGTGTTTTCGTTACCCTAGAATGAGCCGTTTATATCTACATACTGAGCGTGTCCTTTAGGTTACGATATCGTAACCCTAGTTCTATGAGCACAGGCAGAGCCATCTACGGGACTCTTTGGGTTATACTACCATAATACCATATGCACGCATTCGCACATTGATTTTTTTTAAACGTAGCCGGCCAATAGGGACGTGCCTGCCTGGTCACCCCACACTGAATCGACAAACCAAAACACCATGGCTCTAAATAGGGCCATTTGCGTCAGCCACCATAGCTCTCCTACACGCTTGGCACACAATCTGCAACCTCACTGCTAGATGCTGCCAAATACTACAAACACAAGACCTTTAACACTCAGAGCTGAATGCCAAACAGAAGGTTACCTTAGGCTGGTTGCAGAGATATCGGCAGAGTTCACCGATATACTGGAAAACCGTAACGTTGTGTTTTCTACAGTCGTTCCAGAACTGGGAGGCTGAGAACTTTTTTTTCAAGACGCAGGTCGCACCTGTGACAGAAACGGACAACTATGTCATTAAATTCCCCTTTTAAAAGGACATAATTATACATATTCTCCTATATCAATATAAGTTATATCTACTTCATATGTTTAAGAATGTAAATATGAAACTTAAAACACATTTATACACATTTGAATTTCCATATACAATTAAATTACAATTAAAATATTTTGATGACAGAGGTATCTTGAACAAGTGGTGCTGTAGAGCATGGTGTTACTGTGCAAGTCCATGCACTGTGTAAATCTCGGTAACACTTCATTTTACAGGTCCACAAATTTCATGGTAATTAGGTAATAATTAGAAAGTAACCTATTTGAAATTGCTTTGGAATTACCCCAATATTTACCTAAAAATTTATAAAAAATTATTTTGTGTAGCTGTCTTGACTTTGGACTTGACTCTGGACTTTTATTATTATTATTTTATATCTATTATAAACATTATTTAATAATTAAAATTCCACTATTTCCCCAAAAAACAGTAATAAATAGTTGGTCATTATTTAATACATTTCCATTTGATATGCTATTTTAGCATATAATTATTAAATCATGTTTATAATAAAGATATTGGGGTAATTTGGCAGTAATTCCAAAGAAATTTCAAATATATACTTGCTAATTATCACCTACTTACCATGAAATTTGCGGACCTGTAAATTGAAGTGTTCCCTTACAGTGTTAAACACGCAAAAATGTGGAAAATAACACACTAAGCCAAATGGTTTCAGTCTAAAGAACTGCAAGCCAACATAATGTCACCTGAGATACAACCCATTCACTGACCTTCCTGAATGGATGAACTCCACAAACAGAGTTCAAACATTAGTCTTTGCGCTCGTAGCACAAACAGACGTACGTCAAACAGATCACGGTGCCTTATTGACGTCTTTTCAAAAGGTACAAAGTGTACATTAAGTGTTCTCTTTGGTCCACTAAACTAATCTATTACAAATAAATGACGTAATGTCTGCCAATGTTATCTTGTGGTAAAGGGTCAACGACAGCTTGATGGCATTTTTGTTTGCTTTCAGTCCTACAAGCTCATCTCAGTCTTATGAGGGCATCCTTCGTCTCCAACATTACAACATAACACTGTGACCTGTGCTCTATCATCATCAAAGCTATAGTGTAGACTGGCATAGCTACAGGTTTTTTAGGGACGTAACCTACAGCACATACCTGGTGAGAAGAAACAGAGTCTTGCATTTGGAGGCGGAAATTGCTACCTAATTTGTTAGCTAGTTTGTTAACTAACTTGTATTTTGTATACAACAGTACATGTATCTTTAGACAAGTCCCGGGTATTAAGGTCTTGGCCATTGGTACCAAACATGCCAGCTCTTTAAAGGATAGGCTTGGGTTATTCCATGACACACACATCTTCGTCCTGACAATTGTGTCTAGGTTATAGACAATATTGGCATGGCACGGGAGAACTGTATTATGATAGAGTGATTCAGACCTGCAGTTCTGAACTCCAGTTCAATTGCGTTTCCAAACTACAGCAGCTATCACTTCCCTGGTGAAGGTTGGCGTGAAGGAGTAGCTCTGGTCTGATGACAGAACAGCTAACCTCGTGTGTCTACATACATTTCAACATCTAAAAACGGTCAGGACACCGGCCTCACCAAGGTTTATTAGCACAACCTATCTGGATGTTTATCTCTACCAGGGAAGGATGTTGAACTGTCAACTTTGGTAGCAGTTGGATCGAATCCAGAAGCCAAGGATTCATCAATGGGATAGCTCATTCTGAATCTACTGCTGAAACAAGCTGTTTCTACCATACTGCAATGTTGGGAGGCGTGGAGAGGAGGTTGTGTTGCCTGGCTCCATCTAATTGGCTTGGAGATGAGGTCGGGTTGCAGGAAACTGCTTGACATCCTCCCGGATTCACCTTCTCACATATGTTCACATTATATGTATTAATTCTGGAACAACTGCTGAAACAAGCAGTTTCCATCATACTGCAATGTTAGGAGGAGGTCGTGTTGCTCTGGCTCTATCAATTTGGCATGGAGAGGAGGTTGTGCTGCTCTGGCTCTATCTATTTGGCGTGGAGAGGAGGTTGTGTTGCTCTGGCTCTATCTATTTGGCGTGGAGAGGAGGTCGTGTTGCTCTGGCTCTATCTGTTTGGCGTGGAGAGGAGGTTGTGTGGCTCTGGCTCTATCTATTTGGCGTGGAGAGGAGGTTGTGCTGCTCTGGCTCTATCTATTTGGCGTGGAGAGGAGGTCGTGTTGCTCTGGCTCTATCTATTTGGCGTGGAGAGGAGGTTGTGTTGCTATGGCTCTATCTATTTGGCGTGGAGAGGAGGTTGTGTTGCTATGGCTCTATCTAGTTGCCGTGGAGAGGAGGTTGTGTTGCTCTGGCTCTATCTATTTGGTGTGGAGAGGAGGTCGTGTTGCTCTGGCTCTATCTGTTTAGCGACGCCGGGAAGCTGCTTGACACCCTCCTGGATCCACCTTCTCACATATGTTCACATTATATGTATTCATCTTTGTCATATAGATTGACTTGACTTGACTTGACTATCTAAACCCAAATATGAGGGTTCACACAGTGGACAGGGGAAACACAGCAGCGATGACCTAAAAACAATAATAGTCTCCATAATAGTCCCTAGTGTCCACTTTCTTCTCTAAAGCCTCCAATTAACCCGCTAGTTGAAGTGAAACACAGCGGGTCCTCAAAGGGTTCACATTGTTTGGCAGTTACACTGTGCTCACTAGACATTGTGCTCAGTGGACACTGTCTGCAGTCCTGAATACCAGTTTGCCAAAAGAATTACTTCTCTGTATCCGACATGGTCCCCAAATGCTTTCCATCGCTAAGATGGAACAGATTCGTTTTAGCAAATGTAACTCACAAATCAACTTTTTAAAGGTGTGGAAGCCGTTCTTGACATTGCTTGATAAGCCCTAATTGTATAATTCATGAGCTTTGCTGCTATGTTGTATCTATCTAATCTATCTATCTAATTTGGTCATATTCTTAAGGCCTACCCAGCTCTATGGTTCCTCCGATACCGATCAAGGAAGCTGCGCTGTGGTAGAGCGGCAGAGGGATGTACATCACGTCATTTTCAGTCGCTCCAAACACCCAAAATCCTGCTGCTGCCTTCAAGCTCTGGAGGTGAGTGATCACTGCAGCCTTCGGGAGCCCTGTGAACATGAAAAAGACATGATTACATGATAACGCAAAATAAACATTTCATACTTTCTGCCCTGTTGAATGTTAGCACGGGGAGGGAGGACGTAGCCATGTGCAACCTCCATGACAGTGGAACAACATATCATTCAATGCTGCATTCAATTGTAATTCTACTAATATTATAGTAGTTTTGTGGATGAGAAGAGCCACTAACGCTCTCTCTCTCTGGGTTACCCTTCACTCACCATCCGTGCAAGGTCCTGGGTAGCCCAGATGTTGCTATTTGACATTTTTTTGACTTGAATTTTTCGAACCAAATCGAATTTGAGCAACGTGAATGTATTTTTTGGGAAATTCTGAAACTTTAAATTTGTGAACATTGAAACAAATGCATTCAAATTCAGGTCTTCAAATACATTCGGATACATGGTTTTCAAAGTAAAATATTTCAATGCTATGAACTCAGTGGTGTTTAAATTTCAATATTAAGTATTCAGTGGCTGTTAAAATTTCAAACTATTTCAATTTACTTCTTAAAATCTCCAAATAATGGCGCTATGTCAAAACATAGCAAATGGCAAAAATAAAACTAATTATCATGTAGTTATATTATTTCTGTGTATTAATCTTGTCTCTAGGTGGAGGCTTCAGATAAGCCCAGTGGTTTTGTTGCCTCTTCCTGCACTGTATATTATTTTTTTTTTGTTATGTTTGTGCAGTCTTAATTTGTGCAAAAATAAATAAACATAGATTAATAGAGTATGGAAAATGTAGGAGAAGATGTTTCCGTATTGTATAAATCATTGATGCACATTTAAATTGAAATATAAGCTAGTCTCACTAATATGGTCGGCCTGAGGTTAAACAGATTTACAGAATGCCCTTGTTTGTTCAGAGTCACAAAGTCTATCCCAGCATTCATTGGTAAAAAAGGCAGGTTGACCAGACCAACACCTGGTGAGCAACACGTGTTGTTATTTATTTATTTTTACATTTTATATACTAAACAATTAGTGGAGAAAAAAAACGAATAGGTTAATCAATACTAAAAATAAGCATCATATTTTCCCTTTACAAGCAGAGTGGCTGCTGTGTTCATGTTCTTGGCACTAAGCCAAACACAAAGAGCCCCCAAACACTGGAGGGTTTACTCAGGGGAGACGTATAAGTGTCCCCAGGAGACGCTTGAGGAGTCCTCTGGGGACCCGTTACCAACACAACAACAGCAAACACAGGTGGCTATAAACCAGTTAGTTGGGTGGATGGACAGATTGTTTTGCTAAGAAACAGCCTAAAGTTAGTTAATTACATGGCATTCATGATAGTAAATGTATTCTGAATAAGAAAAAAGGTTATCATTTAGTAAAAAATAACGCTTTCAGTGGGTGAATGCGTGCTTGTGATTGGAGGAGAGTATTACCCATAGAGTCCAGTAGAGGGCAGAGCCTATGTGATTAGAACTATTGGCTATTTCTTATTATAACTAACAGCCGTCTAAAGGTAATATTTATCTCTATATCACAAGAACACTGTGGTAATCAGACACAGTAACTTTACACACTTGCACTACAAGCACCATAAACATGACATATTTGAGGATGACGTTTTTGCATGCGGTGTGAGGTCCTAAACGACGAGATTACAGTCGAGGACTGGCGAGAGGTCTGCCTAAATGCTCAAACACAATCCATAAAAACACGTTTTAAACTCCTCCAATGAAACTGTATATAACACCAATCCTGTTAAATAAATTGAATCCCTGCAGCCCAACGATTTGTGTAGTAAATGTGGAACAAAGGGCACACTATTTCATTGCCTATGGGACTGCCCAATTATCCAAGCTTTCTGGGTAGAGGTTTTGGATATTTATTCATATGTTGCAGGTGTAAGGTTGACTGTATGTCCCAAAAACTATGTATCCTTGGAATTTTTTCTGCAAACTGAGCAATACAGATAAGAAAATGACTGTCTTTTGTTTACTACAAGCAACGCATACCATAGCCAAGCTTTGGAAATCAGATCTGGCTCGAGGGTCTATTACACTCTCTTGCTCTTGGAAAAACTTACACTGACAATTAAGGGAAAATGTTCTACCTACCTAATCTGCAGAAGCCTGTTTGCCTTGAATGTTTGCTGATGTCATAATTTATGTGCAATATTTCTGTTTTATTGATGTTTACATAGTCACTGCTCACTGAGCTGTAGTAAAAACCCTCAGACTCACCAGTTGTTCCAGAGGTGAAGATGTAAAGAGTGGCGGATCTGAGGGACGTGGCGGCGCGTAACGCTGCTGGTACGGGCTTGTCAGACGCAGCATCGATCTTATCCAACAGAGTGTGCACCTGCGTGTGCTCGCTTTGGCTCTTCATGGACCACACCTGGATGTTGTCCTCCAGCAGGCTGGGTAGGATGCCGTCCAGACATTCCACTAAATCTGGGAGACGGAGACAGCAAAGCTGTAATTCATGAAAAGAATACTTTGAATTTTTTCTAGTGCAGTGCCCGTTCGTGGCGTGGCCGTTCGGAGAGCGTACCTCCTGGTATTGCTCTAAAAAAGATTTCTGGACAGCACGCCAGTCAGAGCTATACTGTAAAAGAGTGATTCTGTCATAAACAGATGAATGGCTTTGCTAGTAAGTACAGTATCCGGTTGACCCTTATGGGAACGGTGCTTGCGTATGGCCCCACATGTACTCTTGTCAGTGTCGGACTGTTCTAGCTATTCCATGAATCCGTCTCCTGTCTCCCCGGGGTTGCAGCGAGGACAGCGTCCCTGACCAATATCATGCTTGTTTGGTTGGGCAATCATCCGTCATCCTGTCACATGGCTACAGCGTGGTGAATCCTATTAACTGCACAAACAGGATTCTTCCAGTGAAACATGGGTGGATGCTGAATATGATTCAATATTCATATTGTTGTGTCATTAAAATAAACAAGAAATATTAGAAATTAGTATTACAAACAGCAGGGTGCTCCCAGCACTTGTTTTGGATATTAGCAAGTTTGGAAATGTTCAGCCGTCGTTAAAGTCTCTCACTGGAACTCCACACAGTTCACAGCTGAGTTTGAAAACAACTCAAGTGACCTGAGCAGATATTTGGAAATCGGGGTTCACTATAGGGAATTATAACAGAATCAAGGAGTGTACTGTATCTTTGAACTACATGTTATTCAACCCTCTGAGACCCACAATAGACCCATTTTTGTCTTTTTTAGGGGGGTACAGGGGGTCTTTAGGGGGAGATAGCAGGTCAACAGTAGATGTCATATAGGAGTGGTGTACATCATCTGAAAGCTGGGAACATGAATGAATTAATTAATTATTTAAAATTAATTGTAAAAGTGTATAAGCGCCTAGAACATTATGATAGAAGTATATGATTTACATCCCCATGCTTTATTATGTCTCATAAGTTGTTGCAGCCATTTTTGGGTTGATACCATTTGTTACACAGATTTGATGCTAAATTTAACCATTTTTTTTCCCCTTGAAATTTGATAAAAATGATCAACAATCCCTCAAAATACCACATTAAGACACCAAGACCTCGAGGAACACCATAGAAAAAGCCATGCTTGGATTTTTGGTATCAAAAACTTTTGACATTTTGAGATTTCTGCAAGAATTGCATTTGTCGGCGATTGGATGGCGAGCACTTATGTTGTGTAAACTACTCAGAAACCCCGTTATTGTCAATCTAGCTAGGAAAGCCATCCATCCTCTGAATGCTCTAGGTCTCTAGTTTGTGGCTGTACAGTTTCATGAGGCTGTGATTATCCTAGAGGTCACCACAGGTCATTTGCATCAAAAACGGGTCTCACTACAATGAAATGGCTACTATGGGGACTAACATCATCACACATGAATACAGTTGGGCTCATTGGATCCACAAGAGTCTCAGCTTTACAGTGATACCCAGTTTATGTAATTCAAGACTGTTTACAGGAGTATTTACTTATGCAAGCGATCAACAGCTGCTTCAATTTGGCATCTTGTTTCCTCAAGGGATTAGCAATTGTTTGTCTCTTGATTTGCATGCCTCGGTAAGACGATACGGTATGTGTGAGTGAAAATGCGTCTCATGTGCTTGATGAGGGTTTACACAATTGCTGTAAATAAATAATATTTTATTTGTAAATTCTTTTCATAATTCATCTTTTTATTGCCTCATTAAAATGTCAAATAATGAAATACTTTGTAATTGATTCCATTTATTCATAAATTAATTAATTAATTAATTTGTAAATACATTTATTAACGCCTATTTTGATGTACAATTAGTTATTAATGAATTAAATGTTCTATTACTATTTACGTGACTTTTGTGGTCCTCCATAACCTAACGTAATGATTCAGGGAGTTTTTTTTAAAGAAATTTCAAATAAGTTATTTGCTAATTATTATCTATTTATCAGCAGACATGGAAATAAAGCATGTCAATTAACTTTAAGTAATTAAGTAAATACCAAATTAAGTAATTTTCGACAAATTTTGAGGTAAATATTGGGGTAATTTGGCAGTAATTTCAAAAAAATTTCAAATAGGTTACTTGCTAATTATCATCTCTTTATCACTTAACTTTGAATTATTTTCCTAGAAATGCATTAAATAAATTACCAGCTATTGGGAATTATAATTATTAAATAATTTTTATAATACAGTAAGTTTTGATACATTTTGAGGTAAATATTAGGGAAATTTGGCAGTAATTTCAAAGAAATTTCAATTTTTTTTCTAATTATCACCTAATTATCACCCTGTAAAATAAAGTTTTACCCTATTAAATTATGATATGTGTCATGCAATATTAAAATGAAAAGAAGTGAAGGTGAGAGCTTTACCTGCACCAACAATGAGAGTTTTGGTACATTTTGAGGTAAATATTGGGGTAATTTGTCAGAAATTTAAAATAGGTTACTTGCTAATTATTATCTATTTACCAGCAGACATGGAAATAAAGCCTATCAATTAACTTTGTATTATTTTACAGGAAATTAATTAAAATAAATTACCAGCTTTTGGGAAATATAAGTATTAATTAATGTTTATAATAATAATAATAATAATTATGAAAAGAATATACAAATGAAATATTATTTATTTACACATTTTATAATGCCTATTTTTTTTGTACAATTTGTTATTAATCAATTAAATGCTCTATTACTATTGACGTGACTCTTTTGGTCCTCCATACAAGCTTCTTTTCACTTTAATATTGTATGACACATAATTATCACCTAAGTGTTACCCTATTGAATTATGATATGTGTCATGCAATATTAAAAATGAAAAGTAGAACAAGAAGAAGTGAAAAGAAGTTCAGGTGAGAGTTTTTACCTGCTCCAACAATGAGAGTTTTGGTACATTTTGAGGTAAATATTAGGGTAATTTGGCAGTAATTCCATAGGTTACTTGCTAATTATCACCTAATTACCATGACATTTGAGGACCTGTAAAATAAAGTGTTACCTTATTAAATTATGATATGTGTCATGCAATATTAAAATGAAAAGAAGAAGAAGAAGATGTAAAAAGAAGTTCAGGTGAGAGCTTTTACCTGCTCCAACAATGAGAGTTTTGGCTCCACAGCAGTTGAAGCAGTGCAGCAGAGACTTGGACTTGATGTTGGTGTTGAGGAAAGCCACCGAGCAGCCGACCTTCACCAAGCCGAACCAGACGCACAGGAAGTCGGGCTCGTTGCTCATCAGCAGCGCCACACAGTCTCCTCTCCTCAGCTTCACTCTCTCCAGGAACACGTTGGCCAGCCGGTTGCTGCGTCGCTCCACGTCCCGGTACGTGTGGACCGCACCGTCGTAGATAACGAAAGGTTTGTCCGGGATGCGGTGAGCCTGCTGGACGAACCGGTCCAGAACCGTGACCACTCTGGAGGTCAGGTTGCTCAGCTCCAGATGCGCTCCGTACCAGACCACTTTGAGCAAGAAGAAGAAGTCTCTCCAGAAGTATGGGAAGCAGAGTTTCTGCAGAACATGAGCGGAGAAAACACCCGCGGCCACAGCGGAGAGCCAGCCCAGAGACAGAGGCATGTCTGCGGCTGCGAGGCAGAGAGAGGACCCGGTGGAGGTGGAGGTGGAGGTGGAGATGGAGACACTCAGAGCAGAGATGCTCACTTCATACTCTAGTTGTTGCACCACCAGGTGTTATACACCATGATAAACACTGTCTGTTTGACCGAGTGATGTAAGTGATGTAAGACAATGATGTAAAGTTACACAACATATGACCAGAACAGGAGAAATGTTGCCTTCAAAATAAAAGAGGATACAAATATCTCCAGTGCTGGAAAAAAAAAATGTAGATTATGAAATAGTTACATATAAGAATTGTCAACTTTGTCAAACTCTAAGGAGGCTTCTGCTCCACTCTTCAAGAAACTGAATATTCTTTCAGTTTATGACATAAATATTCATCAGATATGTGTGTTTATATATAAATGTATGTTCTTCATCGTTTAGCAACTTCTTTAAATCTAATTCTCAAATTCATTCACATAATACTAGACAGGTTAATCATCTTCACCTGCCTTTTTACAAAACAAAACATGGCAATACAAATAGGAACACCAAAATACATGTTATCAAAAGCTCGTTATCCTTAGAACATTTTAAAAGGAAATTATCATCACATTTAATTAAAGATGTCTAATTATCTTTTGATATGTTTAGATATATTTTCTTTTTTTCTGTACTGTTCTTTGTATGTATTTCATTGTTTTTATTGGGTTGTTTTCCACTGTTTGGTTGTTTTTTCCGCACATTTTGTGTGCTTCTTGTTGTTTAACTTTTGTTGTAATTTTAAATTATGTTACTTTAGATCTTTCTTCCTTTTGTGTTATTGTTTTTTTTTCTCCTAGGGTTGGGGGGGAGGTCCTTTGTATAAGTCTTATAAGGCTTCTTGACCTCTCCTGACAACAGAATACTCATGAATGGATTAAAGGTCCCATATTATACTCATTTTCAGGTTCATACTTGTATTTTGTGTTTCTTCTAGAACATGTTTACATGCTGTAATATTTTTAAAAAAAACTTTATTTTCTTCATACTGTCTGCCTGAATATACCTGTATTTACCCTCCTGTCTGAAAACGCTCCATTTTAGTGCATTTCAACGGATCGCGTTGCTAGGCAACAGCTTTGGGTCCATGTTTACTTCCTGTCAGCTGATGTTATTTACATACACTGCAACCAGGAAATAAACTGGTACACATTTAGAATGTTTATGTTTAAAACCATGTACATTTTTGTATATTTGTGACATCACAAATGGACAGTAATCCTAACGGCTCAAGCGTCCAAGCGTCCAATGCTGGGAAGCGAGGCGATCCCTCGCGATAAAAAAAAACGCCCCTGTGGACACGTACCATTAGAAACAGACAGAAACACAGAAACAGGATTTCATGCTATAAAAAAATATTTAAAACATTTAAAAAATCTCCATCTTCTCTTCCAGGACAGACAGAAATGCAACTCTGTTTTGAGCCTGTTGTAGAAGTTGTGTAAGATGAGCGTTTTATTTTGAAGGGCAAATTCACTTCACTTCCTGTTTGACTGATTTCTTGAGGCAACTTGTGAAATGTTATTTTCTGGGAGTTATATCATGTGACAGATGCTGCAGAGATGAGTGGGTGAGCTGCTGAGGAACTCTCCTCCTCTTTTTTTTTTTAAAGTCAGATAACAGAGTGACTGTTCTGACAGTTGACAGGGAGGACTGCTGTCTCTCTGCTGTAAACACTATATTAAAACTCACAAAGTAAATTATACAGAATGAAGCCTCTGTTCTTCTCTGACTGAGCTGTTACTGTGAATGGATCCATATTTTTTTTTTAAAACAGAGTTTATTTCTGAATTTTGTTTATACAACTCTGACAATCCACTGCACAAACATGTTTTGACTGATAGATATCCCACCCACCCCTCAGCCCACACCCATGACAATACCCAGAGGGCACTCAACTAACAAAAAAACAAGTGTACAAAAATAAATAAATAAATACACAAAAATATATAAATAAAATAAAATAGCTATAGTTAAAAATAATAATAATAATAATAATAATAATAATAATAATAATAATAAATAAAATAAAATAAAATAAAATAAAGTAAATAAAATAATAATAATAATAAAAGAAAGTAGCTCCATATTTTTACAAGATTCAATAATTTATTGCCAAATATCAAATGCAGTTGGTTAGTAATTTGTTTTTCGGTGTGCTGAAAAACAAAACATACAATCACATAGCACCCACAACAAAAACACACTGCCACACTCTACCACAATAACAATACAGCAACCATACAATAAATACAACAATGCAACCAGATGGCTCCGACCCTTAAAGTGACAAGTTAAAGTGCATATGCTTGTTTTATGGTGTCAAAACCAGGACTCTAAACTAACATTTTTCAGCATCCTCCCAGTACCGAAATGAATGCGGACCGTCCCAAATTTTAAATGTTTGTTTTCTACATTATCCTTAGTTAATCATTCAAAGTAACCTTTAAAATAAATCAAAAATAGATCTCATTTATGTTGGGTTTTTTAAAGAAGAAAATTAAAAACAGATGGTAAGTTTTTGTCTCCTTCTTTCAGATTATTATCCCATTTCATAATCCTTTGAAAGACAATTAAGAATGGAGAAAGAAAAGAAAATCAAGTTGTTTTTTTCCTTTAATAGTTACTTGTGTCTTGTAAAACACAATGCACAAATATATGTAGAGTGATTTGTATCTGTATCTGTGCCTCTAATTTACAACTTCTATATCAAACTAACAGTTAATAACATTCACAAACCTTCTATTCATTTGTGAATCGTCAACTTAGCATTTTAAAATTGGAAATGTGAATGAGTATCTCAACGGATTCATGGGATCCTTTTGAGACTGTTTTAAGAACAAGTGTAGGGAAGAACCAGCTCTCCAGTAGATGGTGGTAACACAACATTTATGGATGCCAACTGCTGATAAATTAAACAGAGGGCAAGGCAAATTTATTTAATATATAATACAAATACATTTCAGCAACAAGGCAATTCAGAGTGCTTTACGTTATAAAAGGACATTTAAATACAAGTAAAAACATTATTTTAAATATTAAAATAATAATAATAATATCATTAAATATCCAAGACAATAGAAAACAAGATAAAATAGAATCAGAGAGGTATAAAATATATAAAATAAATCAAAATCCATCTAAACACGAAAGTGTATTCGTTCCACACAGTAGAGGGGGGGATTAGTAAAATGATCTTTGAACAGCAATAAAGTGTAGCCTACTTATTAGAATAAACATCATCCCTCTCTCTCCTTGACGGAGCTGTGCGGCGGCTACTTTTCTAATGTTTTCTTAGTTATTATTTATATCCTTATCTTAATGTCTTTCTCTGCGCAACACACAGCAGAAACATGTCATCAATATCCCTGTTGTTTACAGAACGTTATCGTTAATCAGTGTGGGTGCTCACATTGTTATATTTATGGTTATTATATTCATTATAGTTAGGAGGAGTTGCCATAATGTGGGACACACCTAAGTTCCAGTGTAGGTCAATACAAGTCAATACAATTATTGGTCAACACAAGCTGCGGTTGCAAGTGATCAAAATGACATCTCAAATGTCCAATCATAGGATTAGGGTGTAGCAATCATCAAACTGGAAGCATACCGTGTGAAGAAGACCACCCAAAGGTCAACGACCTAGAGTTTAGACAAAATGAATGCTATCCGAATAGGTTTGTTAGCGACCCTGGTCCGTGCCATTCACATTGAAATCGACCCTGGTCCGATAGAGGAAAATGCAACCGTCCCAGCGCCAAGAGGTTTGGCTGGTGGTGGAATTGGAGGGCGACAGTGAGCTGTATGTGACGGCAAGAGAGATGGAGGAGGCCGGGATGGTTAGGAGGTGGACGAGAAGGTCTGTGAATGAAAGAGTCTATCTACCTGTAGAAAATATGTCTAACACACTATTATTCTCAGCAATTCTGCACATATTTCTGCTTTTTATAAGTTCTCAGTTTAAGCACACACAAGAGACTGAAATAATGAGAAAACCACTTCAGCACGTTTGTTTTTTATTTGGTACATAAAGCACATCAGGGCCAGTGTGGTTCTCTTACAGCCCTCCAGAAGGCAAAGTTAAATAGGTAAAACTGACCTGCGACATGGCTTCAATTGATACATGTGACATTGGTGCGATATTTAATACACGTTGAATAAAGATTTAGATTACTGAACAGGATCTGTTAAAAACAAACATTTTCAAGGCAACATTTCTTCTGTAACAGAGTCCGCTCTTGCTGAGATGCTGTGGACACCAAGCCCGCTTCTTAGGAGCTCTTCTTCTCCTCAAACATGATGTTCGCTGTGGCTCTCTTGGCTGTGGACAAATTAGACACAAATGTCAGATGTCTTGTTTGTTTTCTAGATTCTTTTTAATATTAGTATTATCTTTTTTTTTTTTTTCATCACAAACAAATAAAGAAACATCTACAGACAGACTCATAAACATATCAACCCCACATACAGAAAAACAAGCATAAAATAAAATAAAATAAAATAAAATAAAACTAAATAAATCTAAATGAAATTAAATGAAATTCAATAAAATAAAATAAAATAAAATAAAATAAAATAATAATAATAATAATGAAAAAAATAAATACAAATATAATAATAATAATAATAATAATACAAATAAATACATAACAAAAAGACAACCACCACAAGAAAGCCAGACAAAGATACAATCACATTTCCGCCTATGTCCTGATCTTCTACTTTGAGGCATTTTTGTTCAATTCTAAGCTACTGTCAGTGAAACTCAAACTTTCCTGCAGATGTTTCACATTACAAAGTCCACCAGAAAAGGGAAGGAAATGACGTTTGCAACAGGAAGGCTTTTTATGTATGTATGTATGTATGTATGTGCAGGAAATGTTGAGTTTCTTTGACATTAGCTAAATTCTAAATGAAATAAGTAAATAAATGGCAAAGTATAAGCGACTGAAAGTAATTAGCGAATAAGAACAGTATTTAGAGGAAGTGTATAATAGGAGCGTATCAGAAAACAAAGAGGCTTCTTAATAAAAAAAAAAGTATTTTAAAAGAATTGCCCGTCTCTAATACAAGAAGAATAAGAAGAATGAGGTGAAGCGAAACAACGCGACGGTGAGAAGGAGAGAACGACGGCGTGACAGAGCACCCGTGCCCCCGGTCGCTTCCACTTCACAAGATGCCTCAGCTTCCCGTGGCTTCTTGTTGAGCTCGGCCAGAAACAAGCATGACGCTTCATGGAGGTCCACTGTTAAGTGCACTTAAAACACATTACGGCCCTGCCGCCCCACCTAATTTTGGCTACATCTAGTGGAGCCTTACTTTATTAATTCTTAGGTAAAATGGACCGAAAAGGAGAGTAGCGTCTGCATGTGGTTTAAACTTCAAATAATGTTGATATAAAAGGCATGTTTAATTCAACTCTTTGTATTTGTCAGACAATGTTTTAGTCCCGACTCCTTCAATTTTGTGAGAAATTACAAAATTGGAGGGATTTGTTCATTTTGGAATATTGGCTAATATATAGTCATCGGTTTTTGTTCCCCTTTACTTACAATCCCAGTCTGGGTGCTGCTCTATTGACAGTAAACACCTCGTAGACGTGTTGGTTCACTCACCTTCATCTTTGATCTTGTCCGCAGCTTCTGACGCCTTGTCCTGGACTTTCTTCAACGCGTCGTCAATCTTGGCTTCGTTCTTGAGGAAAAATGGTCGGACGATGCGGTTATAAATCGTGACCGATCCGTTAGAAGGAGTTGGGGCCATGCACCACACCAGGAAGGCACACTGGGGAAAGAAGACAAGAGCTCTGTCATCAAACTGGAACTGGAACAGGACACGGACGTCACAGTTACATTACTGGTGGTGAAACTATTCTCAATAACTCTATTATATTAAATTACTAAGAAAGAGCAAACTATATTTGACAAATACCAAGAAGTTAAACGCATAATCCAGATTAAAATTAACACAGTTGAAGCTGCCAAATGCAGGAAGGTCAGCTGGCAAAAGAAACAATGCTGATATGTGAATGAGTAAATTAATAGATTTATTAATTTAAGTCTGTTAATAAGTAAAAATATAAATATAAAAACATAATTCAAAGCGGTAAACACCCACAGCATAAATCCAACTGTCCTTCCTGCATTTATCAGTTTAAACTATGTTGATTTCAGCCTGGATTATGACTTCAACTTCTTCATATTTGTGTAATACGATCTGCGCTACGATTGGTCAGAAAGTGGTGCTTTTATACAAGTTGATCTCTTATCTGGAACATAACCTGCTCCGGAGCAGGTTAGGTGTTCAGTTTAAGTTACCATGGCGATCTACCCCGATAAGAAGTGAAATACCGTCGTAGGACGGAAAAACCCTGAAGTTACCTCACTAACCCTAAATCCCTCTTCGTAGTACAGACCTCTGGTTTACAGTCAGATTAACGCCTGTGTTACAGAGACCATGGCTGTACATTATACATGACTACCACGTCACAATCTTGTTTTTCTATGTCTGAAGTTAAATGGATGAGGAAATTTAAATAAACACAACAAAGAGCACCCGTGCTTTGACTGGACATGGCAGCGTCTTTCACCCTGTGTCTGTCCCTCCCTGCCTGTCGGAGGAAGAGATTATCACGTATATCGCCCGTCCCTTAAAGCAAACACAGGCTCTCTGCATTAAATGGCTGCCTGTGAACTTGCTGACGCAGCTCTCAGCACTCGGATACTCTTTTATCATCAGTGCAGAGTGCTCCGCCCTCGACATGTTGATGAGTTTACTCTGCTCATAAGAACGGAGAAAAAAAAACATGCACCCACTCTCGTGAGAAGCTGTGCTCAATGTGGTCAGAGTCCATTGTTTGACTCAACCCACATTCAGCAGCTCCCTCAGCCTCCTCGTCACGCATAGTGAGTCTACACACAGCCTACATGTGAGAGATGGATATTTAGAAGGTTATTCATGGTTACTATTTTGGTATTTCTTACTGTTAACTTTGATATTATTCATAAAGGTTACCCCACAATTGATATGCAATTTGCATCCTTATTTATTTATATGCAGGCAGTGTGTTTGTATTCCAAATGCACTGAGGTCTGTACTACGAAGAGAGTTCAACACACCCAGGGTGTGTTCTCGTTATCTGGCTTAACTAACCCTAACAAACCCAGATCCCGCTAAACGGTCCTATGACGGTGGTTATCAACTCAGTAAATCAACCCAGGGCTTCTCAGTCTGGCTCTGAGCGCGTTGCTCCTTTGTTTTTGTTATTAAGTGGAGAAATAAAATCGCTGCAACATAAACAGCATCCGTCCGTCTCTGGCTGCAACATACACATGAAATGCCTATTGCATATGTTATATACTTTTCTAATTATCATGCATTTTATCTTGTTTTCTTTGACTTATTGAGACGTCGTAGTGTGTTATTGGAGTGGCGAGAGTCCAAAAATGGAAATATGCAGCAACAGTAATCACACATTCTGGGATTATTTTGGTTTAAATATAGTTTTTTTTTGCTGCAGACAAATATGAGTAGCTTGTATCAAAGTTTGAGATTTATAAAACAAACCACCACTGAATGAAGCAAACTACTAGTACAACATTCCCCTTGTGCCACCTGCTATGCTTGTATTTAGTGTGTGCTTTTGTTCACGATTATGACATTCGACAGGACGGGGCTGTACAGGACAGGATGGGACCTGCTCAATGTGGGCGGAGTCGAATGTCTGATTCTAACCTCATTGAACAACTCCCTGAATTGCACACTGCAGTGAGTGACACTTGTCTCAAATGAGGTGCTGACTCACAAGACATCTAACGCTTTGGTCAGACTGCCTCGCTAAACCGCTGCGTATCTCACACGTATTGTCCATACCGGCAGCGTTTCTGCTGCTGCTGGGCTGCCCCTGCCAGCCCTTTCTTTCTGCCTTTCATAATGGCCAATTCACTTCATTATTAATGTCATTTATATTTAATTTAGACAGCAAAAGGTTAAGAAGCGTGTGCTCATTTGTAAATAACAATGATAATCCACAATTAACACCCCGGAGGTTCGTGACATTTATGGAGCCGTGCAAGTCACTGCATTTTCTACAACACTGTCCTGCAAATATTTCAGAATAAAAGCCTTGTGTTAACAAATGAAGGAATTCTGTCTACAGAAAAAAAAGCTTGGGCGCTTTTATTTTGAAATGGCAGCAGGAAGTGTTTTTGTCTTTTTTTCATGTTCGTGACATATTCTGCAGATACAGACATTTAAACTGTAGTAATGTTGCTCGTATGATGTCAATATACAGTCAAAGGATCACTTTCACTGTCTGTTGTTGCTGTGAACCGCGCAGCTTGCGGTAAAAATAGACCTCGAATCCCTAGATGAGACTTAGCTGACACGCCGCCGGGAGCCTCTGTGGCTGCTCTAACCTGTTAACACATCGTTTGAAACCCAAACAAACACAACAGCTGGATTACCTTTCCGATATAGTAGAACGGGAACCAGGAGAGAAAGATATCAGCGAAGAACTCTGCCACACTAAAGAGTCCGTACACCACCCAGTAGGTCAGCCATTTAGTATCATCATCTTTGGTGGCACTTTCAATGGCCTTAATCCTGGAAAGAGAGAGGAACAACATGTTAGAGAAATAGTTTGATATTATAAAGTCATAATTATTGTCACTCTGGTCCGGCATGTGGTCGTCCATCTCTTCCGTCCTTTGTTTTCTCTCTTTCTTTCATTTGTTGTTACAGTGACGGCTCTGGTTAGGGAAATCTAAAAGTCACTATAAAGACATCGTTGATGAGAGACGGGAACCAAAACAATCCCTGCTGTCAAAGTCACAGTCTGCAACTGAATGTAAAGATGAGTCAAAGCTATTGTTTTTCTGGTGAGGTCACGTCTTCTCTGCGATGTTTAAGGGACATTTGTCTTAAAATATACACTTGCAGAGATCTAAAGAATCAGTCTTTTCAGACACTGAAGCTTTTTCATTGTTTCATCTGTGGCAAAGACAGGTACATTTTTATCAGTAGCTTTTATTTTTGAAGCTTTTGACTAAGATGCGAGGAAAGGAAAGAGAGGAAAGGAAACGAAGAGACACATTAGCACAATGAAAAAGACCCAAGGGGCTTTGAGATGGTCTTCAAGATGACGGAGCAGAACGACTTCCGGTTCAAGCGAAGATCGAGGAGCGAGGAAATGTCAAATAAGAGACTTGGGATGTTCCCCCTTATGTGGCTGATGTCCCAGTAGCCATATTTGATGCGGCCATCTTTGTAGTTTTACATTGTCAGCCATAATGTTTTGTAGTTTCAGTAATTCTAATTTTATTGATATTAATAATTATCTTAACATTCTTACATTTGCTAATGACCAGACCTGTTCATACCTTCGTCCCCAACAAAAACAATAAACATGAAAACTTCCAAGGGGGGGGTGAATAGTTTTTATAGGCCAATGTTTTTATGCTATTTGCTAAAAGAAATTCCTTACAAAGGTTGTTGTACTAAACAGAGCTATTTAATACATTTACCAAACATGATGTTTAAATAGAGCCCCCCAAGTATATAGCAGCGTTAGAAACACACAGTAATTGCCTGTTTTTCTGGTTCCCGTTTGTTTTGCTTCATCTTTCCTCTTGTCAAACACACAGCAGTATTTAAAGGAAGTGTGCAACAGCACTGGAGAGAGAAAACACTGAACATGATTGGGTAGTATTTAGTTTCCTCTTGTCGTTTGTTTCTAACAGCAGTCTTTATCATGTATTTGCATTCTCCCTGAGGCCTGTGCTTCTCAGTATAAAAGCTCCTATGTGTTTCAGTTACACGCTTCCATGCTGTTTTAGTGCAGTTTTAACAGTCCGGACACTCAACACAGCTCAACTGTCCACCAGTAAGGGTTGTTACATACACATGTGCTGACTTGGCCCGGCTCGGTTTGACTCGGCACATTAGCCCAGCAGAGCAGGGATTTGCATTTCCATTACAACAGTGCGTTCCCTGTTTGAAGGTGAGCACCTTGGCCAAAGGAGCAGCTATAAAATGGTGGATAAATACATTTCATTTCCTTAAATCTTCACAATAAAAGTCCCCTGTTATTTTTGCTGCTTGTTCTCTTCCTCTCTGCAGTATTAGTTTTTTATAAAGACTAGCCGCTAACAAAGCTCTGCAAATTCTGAGATCAACATTTCATTTCCTATAATTTCTTCATAATAAATGTTGCCCGTTATTTTTATTTAAAAGCTTTTATTATGAAGCAGCAAATCAGGACTGTTGGGGTTTTCATCAGCAGCAACTTAACACGAATTATTCGGCCGACAGCTCAAAGCGAAACAGGGACGCAGAAGAGAAGCTAAAGATCAAACCACAGATATTCAGTTAGAAGATAGGGAACACACACAACGTCCTCCTCTGGTCTCCTGCACAGATTAGAGTTGAGTTAAGTTGCTGCTGATGAAAACCCAACAATGTACGGAAGTACAGAAGGACCTGAAATTGTCAGAGCTGATTACTAACGGACACCATTGGGTCCCTGGCATGGCAAGTCCTGTCAGAGACTTTCCTCATGCTGATGAACAACCAGGGTGTAACCACTGCTCAAGGCAGAGTACCTTGTGCATGACTGATGAACGTGTTGATCAATTCAAAATTCATCTCAGAGAAGGGAAAAGGGCCAAATTTCAAAACCAGTTTTTGATAAGAACTTTATACTGCTGCTCAAACACGCTCTGCAATCCAGTCGTGTGACTCGCTGATCACATAAAAACACTGTTCGCTTCAAATGTTCAAGGGTAATCAAGGTAAGCCTGAGAACAACTGCCCAACAGGTTTGGGACTTACTTTGGAGTCTTTAGTGAGGTAACATCAAGCGGCAGGGCGGCAGGGCGGCAGACGAATTCAAAATCCGAGCCTAACTGAGTCATAACTGAGTCTGTAAGGGAGACAAGATCGTGGCTAAACCCAGTCTGAGAGGATATCAAGTATAAAAAAAAACTGAATTGCATGTGTGGGTTGTTATAACGTTGTATGTATTTTAGAACATTCTTATGTAGGCATGCAAAATATGGGACGAAGGAAGGTAAATTCATGCAAATGAGTTGTCTGTGGATCCTGTTCAGACCTGGTGTTAACATACGTCCTCAGTGATCGGATCACAAGTGGACAGCTCTAAGTACATATGTGAACGCACTATAGATGCATTGAGATCGGATCTTTCAGACCACATTCAGAGGTCAAATATCAATACTGATCAAAATAATCGTGATTGTCATTTTGGCCATTAATCTTGCAGCCCTACTTGGATATCAACAAGTTTTTGGATATGTGCAAATATCGCAACGCCGACCTTTTTAAGAAGGTGTTTGACGGAATGAAAGAGGGAGGCTGTGTTCACATGGTCGAACAAGTCCGCCAACCAGTTAATCAGAGAATAAACGGCTGCATGTAAATGGGAATATTAGTGGAATATAAATTTTCATTAGCAAATGTAAGCAGCTTTTTCGGAATAAGGGCATACAATGTAATATTATGTGCATGTGAACGTCACTGAGAGAGAGTGTCTGCTTTGGTTAACCATCTACAGCTCCGAATACTTTTGTTTAACTTTATGATATAATCACAAACTGTACGTACGAGGCGAGCCTAAAAAGAAATAGGTAACTAACTAGTTTGAGAGTTAGAAGCATACTTGTTATTTTACAAGAGAGATTTGTGTTTTTATCTGTGCTGAGTAAAGGTCATCCACTGATGAAGATCACATTACACAGTTGAAAGCTCCAAAGAAAAGCTGGATCTTGAGTGGGAATCATTTTGTCAAACTAAATAAACCAAACTAGGATGTTAGGACGATTTAATTGCTGAGCTCTTATGTATTTATAACTAAGTATGTATTCTAACTGTACTTTATTTATTCTAACTCTAATGTATTGTCACAAGTATTTAATATAAAAGATAAACACTAATATTTGATATATTATATATATAATATTTGAATATTTTCAAGTGATTCACCCATCATGTCACTGCCACATAATGTCTGCGACTCAAACAGCACGGCGGTATAAATACGGAAGGAAGCAGCTTGTGGTTAGTGAGTGACACGTCAGACTGACTTTCTTTTGAGATCGTGACTCAACTAACGTTATTTCCTGAAGACCAAAATGACGCCTTGTATTAATATTTTTAACCCAACTTCCCAAAATAATGATCTCATCATAACGTTAACTAAAGATGCCAAATGTTTTATTTTAACTGCAGATAGTCCTGGTCATTCTATGTCGGTCTCATCGTGGCGTCATTCCTCACAGCCTCGAGGCATCCGAGGACAAAACAGAGCACAAGTGACGGAGGAGAACACAACATGTGATACTGAGTCTACCAGTAGCTGAGAGATTATGAGATAATTACATCATGATAACGGTTTCAAAATGATCAAATTGTTTTCTCCGAACAAGTCTTAAAATGAATATGAGAAGCACAGAAAATTGTGTAATTAAGTCATGATCACAAGATTATCAGAGGGGAAACTCCACTGATTTTATGATCAGTTTACTAGAAATAACAACTCAAGATCCGCTGTGGAGGAGCTTTGATAAGCCTGAAAATATATAAACCTGACAAATAGATAGCTGCACTGGTTGGAAAACCATTCATCCATCCAAAAATCTAAAAAATGTACAGCATTCATTTGAAAAAAGGTCTGCAAAAACGTTAAGTATCCACCTTATTCTCTACTGTAGAAATGATGTGGGCGTAACTTCCGGTGAGGTAGCGGGAGTAGCAATAAGATAGTTAGTCCCATATAAGCTAACCATAGTGCTAAACGCCAACGACGCTCTTTTGAAAAGTAATTCGCCTTCAATTTACAAAATCCTGCTTTATTTTTTAACAGATATTTAACTGACGTTAAATTTGCATTTTCTAAAATGTCATTGCGGAGAGGAGGTCTCTCGTCGCCCTTAAGGGGTTTCTTTCACAACAATGACCTGAAATAAGCTGTACATTATCCTGCTTATTACACGGCTACTTAATTAAGAAATCAATAATTTGACACCAAGACGGTCCGACAGAGTCCGACATCAGAGCCGCGCCCATAGCAACGGTCTGCTATCCATAGCAACGGTCTGTTATACATATCAACGGTCTGTTATACATAGTAACGGTCTGTTATACATAGCAGTAGTCTGTTATACATAGCAGTAGTCTGTTATACATAGTAACGGTCTGTTTTACATAGTAACGGTCTGTTATACATAGCAACGGTCTGTTATACATAGTAATGGTCTGTTATACATAGCAGTAGTCTGTTATACATAGTAACGGTCTGTTTTACATAGTAACGGTCTGTTATACATAGCAACAGTCTGTTATACATAGCAGTAGTCTGTTATACATAGTAACGGTCTGTTATACATAGTTACGGTCTATTATACATAGCAACGGTCTGTTATACATAGTAATGGTCTGTTATACATAGCAGTAGTCTGTTATACATAGTAACGGTCTGTTTTACATAGTAACGGTCTGTTATACATAGCAACAGTCTGTTATACATAGCAGTAGTCTGTTATACATAGTAACGGTCTGTTATACATAGTTACGGTCTATTATACATAGCAACGGTCTGTTATACATAGTAACGGTCTGTTATACATAGCAACGGTCTGCTATCCATAGCAACGGTCTGTTATACATATCAACGGTCTGTTATACATAGTAACGGTCTGTTATACATAGTAACGGTCTGTTATACATAGCAACGGTCTGCTATCCATAGCAACGGTCTGTTATACATATCAACGGTCTGTTATACATAGTAACGGTCTGTTTTACATAGCAATAGTCTGTTATACATATCAACGGTCTGTTATACGTAGTAATGGTCTGTTATACATAGCAGCAGTCTGTTGTACATAGTAACGGTCTGTTATACATAGCAACAGTCTGTTATACATAGTAACGGTCTGTTATACATAGTAACGGTCTGTTATACATAGCAAAAGTCTGTTATACATAGCAACGGTCTGTTATACATAGTAACAGTCTATTATACATAGCAACGGTCTGTTATAAAGAAATAACAGACTTTAGAACGCCATGATTGACCAATCAGAATCGTGTATTCAACACAGCCGTGTAATAAACTGAAATAATGGTGACTACCAGACTACAGTATGCTATACATACATACACATAGCTGAAAATCTAATAATACAATTAAAGGTGTGTGTATGTGCGTGCATGTGTGCGCGCGCGTGTGCATGTGCTGAGTTAGGGGCGCTGCCTCCCTTAGAGTTAAAAGGTCTAATAATAAATACACTTACGATATGTAGGCTGGATAAAGGAAGCCGATGAGGTTACACAGCAGAGAGGCTCCGTAGCCTATGACCAAGTAAACTGCGATGATCCCGACGACAGCTGGAACAAAAACACACACCAGATGTTTATCACGCATTTACTATAATAAACATATTATACTGCACTGCTGAGCACAATAAATACAGCTGCTAAGCCTTGATGTTTATTATTGATTACAAATCAAGAGCAATATTTAATTTATTTGGTTAGATTATGAGGAAAAATGTACTATAATAAACATATTATACTGCACTGCTGATCATAATGAATACAGCTACTAGGCCTGATGTGTATTATTGATACAAATCAACAGCAATGTTTCATTTATTTGGATACGTTATGACAAAAGGTGCATGGAGGTGTTTGTGCCACGCTTCCTCTTTCTGATGCATCGAGCTCTTTCTTCTGTTTTTCCATCCCCGCCCATGTAAACACTCACCCAGAGAGATGTAGGTCCTGCTCACTCCGGTTCTGGCCTCGATCTTGGCCAGAACATCTGTCATTATGTTCTTTTCATGGAGAAACTTCTCAAATCTTTCTTTGAGCCCCTGCGCCATGACTGCTGCTGCTGCACTTCCTTTCTTTCTTTATAGAGAAGCAATGCTGGATTACGAAATGTGTTTCTGAATCAAACTGCGACACCTCTGCAACTCAATACACCACCACACACACTGCTGCTACCAGAGACAAGAAACAGAAGTCACACAGAGAAAACGGATGGACTCTACTGCCTCAGGGCCACGGGCTTCACAATAAGAGCATGAGGTTTGTTTAAAGCTGCAGTGGGTAGAAATGGAGATAGTATTATTAAAAAAAATAATAATTATAAAATGGTCCCTACATCCTGACAGTTATAATAGAGTATTAGGGACACATTGAGGGAAAAAAATCAGAGATTTCGAGAATAAAGTTGTAATATTAGGAGAAAAAAGTCGTATTGTTACGAGAATAAAGTCATAACTTTACGAGAAAAAAAGTAGTTTTTAGTACGAGAATAAACGAGAAAAAAAGTCGTTATAATATGAGAATAAACAAGAAAAAAGTCGTAATATTACGAGAATAAGGTCATAACTTTACGAGAAAAAAAGTTGTTATAGTACAAGAATAAACAAGAAAAAGTCGTAATATTATGAAAATAAACAAGAAAAAAGTAGTATTACGAGAATAAATGAGAAAAAAAGTCGTAATATGAGAATAAAGTCTTATCTTTACGAGAAAAAAAGTAGTAATATTACGAGAATAAACGAGAGAAAAAAGTCGTAATAGTATAACTTCACAGGATGCTCCATGTTCCTCATTTTCACACAAACGGCACAATGCTCTATTTCCCCTCTAAAATAACACCTAAAATTACCACTTTATAATATTATGATTTTATTCTTATAATATTACGACTTTTTTTCTTGTAGACTTTTGACTTTATTTTCGAAATCTCAGATTTATTTATGTTTTCCTCAATGTGGCCCTAGTACTCGTGCATAATACATGAGACAGGTAATATGAAAAAAATCATGTGACTCTGTGTCCTCCGGTGCTCCTAATAGAGAGCCTAAGTCACGCCCCTTACGGTGGAACCCATGAGACCTTATTTCGGAAAAAATATGAACGGTAGTCAACGGAGAGAGACAAATAATTTTTCCCTTTTTATTTTATTATTTTTTAATACTGTTTCAACATAATAATATCATATAAATGTAACAGCCATCTAAAGAGGAAGCGTTCTGTGCTCTCACATTGTGCATTTTTCTGATGTGCTATAATGAAATTTACCTCAAACATACACCCCCAAATCCAAAAATGTACACCCATGTCACTGCTGATTTTTTCGAAAATCAAGTATGAATTGTGTTTCAAAGAGCAAGCTGCATGAGGGGATGTTTGAGGATTTGAATGTGCTGTTTAATGATTCATTGTTTTACATAATTAATCACCACTGATCAAACGTGTAGCTCCCATTAGTATCAATCATTTGGTTGGAACACTAGTAAATAAAATGCATTTTCATAGCAGCATATAGGCAGATTACACTCATGATATGATGCAGGATGATTCATTCTTAAAACTATATTTCAAACTAAGTGAATCCATCCCCCCCTTTACAGTTGTAAGTAGCAAAAACAGGATGTTTTCATCCCATTCCCAAATAAGTGTGAGTATTTACTTTGAAGGTAAGTGGAAGTAAACGTGGTCTCATACAGCTACAGTAAATGTGTCCAGCTTGACACAGCTGCTGCTCAATAATTAAAGAGAAAGGAGGGATTTTTCCCCCTGACCTCAGTCTTACAGGTATTGCCTTCTCCCACACTGTTTACTTTAGCAAGAACTCTACCTATCAAATCCTTTAGGTTAAGGGTTATTGATGTTAGATAACCTCATGATCAGGTTAGGGATTGTCAGGGCTGCTGAAGACCTATGTAATTTAGAGGAATATTTCCTGAGAGTCTAAAATCAGGGCACACACCATGTAACAATAACATGAGCCCTCTGCAGCCACACCCTTACTGGCTCTGATGACATTGCAAATACACTGTGTAGTTACTGGCATTAAATGCAATTATTTAAAACATCCTGCAGTGTGCAGCCGCTGATTTATAATGTAAGATTGCTGATAATGTAAGAGACATACTCAGATATTAATAACCAGGTATCATAATAAGACATAATAGTGTGCATGTAAAGACTCTTATTTACAGATGATGTTGATACAGAACAGGAGTTGGCGGAAGCTGTTTATAGTACTTAAAATAATATAGTGTTTAAAAGAAACAATTATAAAATGATTATAATGTTTATAAAATATTATTATTATTATTATTATTATTATTATTATTAATAATAATAATAATAATAATAGCTTGCATTTTATAGCACCTTTCAAGGAACCCAAGGACGCTTTACACATATGGAGACAGAACAAATGACACAATCAATTCTCAGCGGACATCTCACCTATAGGTCCAGAACTGGCCCTAACCACACTGAAAGGCCTGCTGATCTCTCTCCAACAACTCGATGTCTTTTGCATCTTTGTAGTCTCAATGCAATGAATCCTACAAATGGATCTCTTCTTAAGGGCATTCACGGTGTTACACTTACAGACGAAAAGTGCCCCCGCTTAACCTTCACAGCTCCACATACCTGACCAAACACTACGTAAAGTGGGTGTGATACCGGGAGTGTTTGTTTGGAAAAGTTACAAGAATCATCAGACAAGCGAGTGGTTTTCAGACGCTGTTACAACACCCGCGATTCGACTGTTATCAGACCATTAAATAGGCGTTATCAGTCGCTATAAGCAGCATAGATGTGGGTCCTTAGGGGCCTACTACGCCTACTACTTTGTAAAAGTGAAAGTGAAAATTAAAAGCAACACGTTCTAACATGTAAAACTGCATGAGACGTTACACTTTAAACACAAACAAAAAGGCTTCTTCAGGTTTAGGCAACAAAACTACAACTTGTTTAGGTTTAGGCAAAAAAAACACTTAAGTTTAGGGAAAAACACCATGTTTTGGGTTAAAATAACTATGAACGCAAAGACAACTACACATTGCTGGTTTCATACGGGATGCAAACTTCGGTCTCCTCGGTGAAAACTCTGTGTTTTGTGTCCCATCCATCGCCCACGGCCTGCACCCTAATGGAGTTTCACACTGTCTATACTACAGCGTCTGACTTCCGCTTCTGCTCCTGTCATAGATAATACGGTCGCTAGAGTTAGTTGTCGTGTTCTTTTATACCTTCTTTCAGTGATCTACCATGTGAATAGATGATAAAACCTACTAGTGGGTGTAGTAGGCCCCTATTGACCCACATCTATGGGGCTAATAGCAGCTGATAACGCCTATTTAATAGCCTGACAACAGTCTAATCGTCTGGTTACTACACGATCCGATAACCTTTTCATTCGAAGCATACTGACGTCTTTACTTTACTCTTAACACTGAGTTCTCCTCATCTTTACATTTTCTATGCAGTTTTAGACACATTTCCCCTCATCTTTCCCCCACAGCTGGAGACTAAACATTTGCTATCATTACTTGTAGATTAATATATGGATCATTATTTTGGAACAGCATACAACGGAGGTATCCAGGTATTCTGATACAAGAAATGAATGGATCATAAATTCTAAGAGGCCACGGTACTGTCTAATGGTTAGGTTCTGTGAATTGTTAAATCTACGACTACAAGAAAAAATATTAATCAAATTTCAAAAGCAACCTTGGGGCATCTTGTAGCCTGGCGATTCCTGTATTTAAATGTTTTGGGATATGTGGGCTGGACTGTAGGGTGGACATCGTCTCTCTGTATATGTGGGGAGTAATACTGACAAGCTGGCTTCGATAGAGGTGCGCTTGCCGTTGGCACAGCCCCATCCGGCTCAGCAGCATCAGGAGGTCTCGGTGAAACGCCTTTGTCAGGATAGCATAAAAAAATGGGTGCGCGCAAGAGTTGAGAGGATAGAAAAGCACCAGCAGCACCTGTTGAGAGAAAAAAAAAAAAAACATACATCAGTCTTTATTTTAAAACAGAAAAGGAAATTAAATCTCAAGAGGGAGTCGCACCTTGGAGTCGGTGACAGTCATCAGCGGTTGGTGGAGAGCTGCAGACAAGCCGTAGAAGCAAATGGGAGCCAGACACAGAAAGTTGGTGAAGATTAGAACGGCCATGCGTTTGGCCATGCTGGTATCACATCTGCTGGACTGGTGCTGGGGATTGTGCACCATGCAGTAGATGTGGAGGTAACACAAACACACCACCATGAAAGCAACGACGTTAACCATCAGCACGGAGACCACGTAGGCCCGAGCAGCAGTCGTCTCGGTGTCCATGGGTAGGCAGATGCTCACTCTCTGGTAACTGCTCACACCGACCACCGGCAGCATCGCTAGAATCACACACAGCGTCCAGCCAACGAGCATCAGCACAGCTACGTGGCGTAACCGAAGTTTCCTGTCTGGCCTCATGGCGTAGAAGATGGCATGCCAGCGCTGGAGGCTGATTAAAGTTAACGTGTACACGGATAGCTCGCTGGCAAACACCGATAATGTCCCCGCTAGATCGCAGCCGCCTCCTGTCTGCCAGGCAATAGCATAGTGGTGATAATGGGAGCGCGTGTAGAGGTCGACGGATGCGACGAGCAGCAAGTATATCCCCATGCAGAAGTCTGCAAACGCCAGGTGACCCATGAGGAAACGGGTGACGGAGAACTTCTGCCGGCTGGTCAGCAGGATGAACATCACCAGGAGGTTGGCTGTAATGGCTAACGGACTGACCACCCAGACCAACACCCGCAGGAAGCCGTGACTCAGCACGTCCTCGCAGGGGTTCAGGGCGTCAGGCAGGGGGGTGCACAAGAGTCCACGGTTATCTGCGCGGAGTTCATCACACAGTGCAAAGTCAAAACCTTCACTGAGACGCTCCGTAGGTAACTCCACGTAAAACTCATTCTGAGACTGTTCGGTGGGGCAAACGGAGGTGTCGTTGTAATGATTGTGATTTCTGCCGTCGGCGGTTGGGAGACCGAAGCTGTCGTTCACGTGTTGATAGATTTTGTGTCTCAGATGCCTCTGAGAAAGAGCTGCGGAGGATTCCTGCAGCTTTCCCAAAGCAGCGCGGGTCAGGTTGCAAATAACTGCCTCCGAGTGTCTTGAACACAAACGATACAGATTATTAATCAGAGAATGAACTAGGCTACGACATTTTTTAGATGCATGCAAATGTTCTTCCACAGGTTCAAAAACTCTCGACGGAGGAAAAATGCACTCTGTCGCTAATTTGTAGTCACTTTGTTAATGATGTGTCAGGCCTTCATCAAATACCGTAGACTGTATATATAAAGAAAAAACACCAATCAGAGGCAGCAGCTCCCTGGCAAAGGTTAATGAGCTCTTCCAATTGTAAATAAGCATTGTATATTTAAACCTATCAAAAAACTAACTACATAGGTACTGTACATAACCCTGGACTTGTAATCCCCAAAAGGCACAACTAGACCACACTGTCAACCATTATACCAAATTTGAAGTTCATATGTTAAATAGTTTCCAAGTTCTACTCCGAGAACAAAATTGAAGTCGAAAAAAATCACAGTTTTTGGCCAAAATTTCAAAAGTTTTGTGTACCTTGGACTTCTAACCCCCAAAATGTACAACTAGACCACACTGTCACCCATCATACCAAATTTGAAGTTCCTATGTTAAACAGTTTTCGAGTTCTGCTACGGAAACGAAAGTGTGACACGCGAACGGACAGAGGGACGGACAGAGCGCTATATATCCCCAACTACCTTGTCGCGGTATAAAAACGAACTACATAGGTACATAATCAGACAGAATAATTCAGTATACAGGGGAGAAGCAGGTATTAATACATAAAATAATTTCAAAGTCAAAGGATGGACCAAATATATAAATAAAT